>NC_087220.1:18271440-18296440 GCF_015104395.2 Macrobrachium nipponense | reverse complement strand
TACTTTATAATCAGAAACGTAAAGACTGAAAGTATCTGAGCTCATGCTCTCCAAAAATCACATTATCTACATGCTTGAAGAACAGTGATCGAGCTTCCTATAAAGCAACATTCTGGAGGTGTGTAAATTTCTGGGACACATTGTCAATATCTTCCTGCTAACAATTGTGATGGTACATTAGATCTGCAGCAAATGGGTAAAATAATCCAAACACAGCAATAACTATTTGAGTCATCCTCGCTGCTCTCCTTCATCCTTTCCAAAGCACTAGATGTCCCTCCTAAACTTGTGCCAAGATGATTTCTGAGTTATTCTGAAAAGCTTTTCCATACTTACCGATTAGGGTGCCTTTACATCAGCTGGTTTTCCTAACCAAACACAATTATCTTTCTTTGACATATAGATAATGACCTGTCAGCAATTACTGTAGCCTATTTTTTTTTATATTGGACTAGTGTCGTCATCAGAGCCTGAAAATAAATAAGACGAATATTTGATCAAATGCGACGGAAATAGTAGCTGAATTCATCAAGTGTTAAGATAATAACTTAGTTACAGATAAATGCCAAGCTAAATGTGTGATTTAATTTTTACAGTAGTTTCGCAAACGAGCTACCTTTCATTTGGGGTGAAACTGCATTTCTTCTGAGCCTTATGTTGTTTTCCTTATGACTCGCTGCCTCTTAAGGTGAAGATATTGATGCATAATAGGAACTATGTACATACTTGTCACAGGACCTGCGTCCAAATCAGTTGAATTGTAGAGGTCGCCTTAACTATCAAGTCCATCCTACTTTTCGATTTAGTGCAGTAGTGCGTCCCACTTTTATTTTCCAATGGTTTCTTTTAAACTGTATTTCTCGCCACAGGCTCTGTTATTATTATTTCTGACCACTTGTGCTAAATGATGCATTTCCTATAAAAAATATCTTAAAATATTGACACCAAAGGCTCATATTCATATCCTAGTTTCATCATAACTAAAACGTTTCCCCACACTTGTCGGAGGTACATGGGAGCCAATTCTCTTATTTAACACCTAAAGATGGCAAAACCACGAAGAATACTAGTTCTGGAATCCACAGTCGCGGGACCTAAGGATATGACCCAACTATCCTCTTTAATTTATTAAAAGTCTCATTATGATAAAAAAAATTTCATATGAAAAAAATAGAGTAAAAACGAAAATTAGAAATGATCATATATAATGAAGCGACTAATACTTGCTTGTCATTGTTGGAGCAATGTTAAAGTATACCATATTCATATCTAGAGTGAGCTGATATTACATTAACTTCAATGTTGATTGATTTAATAGTGTTATGTGAGCCGAAAGACGATTCATTCACCCTTTGATCCAGACGCTTTGCTATCGCTGTCGTGCTGTCTGTTCATCAGACAAGGGCTCCACGGATAAGGGAATTTGGCTGTCGTCCAGCGGTCGTTCCAAAAAACCAATGGATTTGGAAATTGCATGAGGTTGCTACTCAGACTACATGATACGCATAGACATCTTTGGATAACTTGACTTATACAAAATCGTTATCTGCTTTTTTGCAGTACTGTTTACTTTTTATGAATTATTCACAACTCCATTTTGCGCTCAGTGGCACAGTAGCTGAGGCATCATTGCTTTACTTTCATTTCAGACTTAGAGGGACAAATGCTCTTGCAGGTCTCTTATGAAAAGCCGATGCCATCTCTGAATATATTATATATATATATATATATATATATATATATATATATATATATATATATATATATATATATATATATATATATATATATATATATACATATATATATATATATATATATATATATATATATATATATATATATATATATATATATATATATATATATATATATATATATAATCTTCTACATAGAATTCGATCTTGAAGTAGATGATCAGGTGATCATAGCTTTCTGACCACGTGGAGCATAGAAGAACAAAAAAGGGGCCGGGGGAGAGTGTTTCCATGGAGCACATGAGGTGAGAATCCAGAATCCACAGCAGCTTAATTTCAAGCCTGTAACGAGAGCAATTGGGAATTGAGCAGGATGCGTAAGAGACGTGATCAATGTTCGAGTGGGATGTACTTAAGGTACTGAATAACTCGATCTCACTGAAAGTAAAAGTTAGGTCACTGATCATTTACAAAGAAAGAATTGACTTACTAGCTATTTATTAAGAAAGAATTTATGTTACTTAACACAGACATCTTATTTGGCTGATGGCCTACAGGTAGGAAGAGCTGACTACATCTCCGTCCCACAGTAGCAAGGGCTGACTACTTCATTTCATCACAGCCAGGAAGTGCTGACTAATTTTCTTTGTCACAGGCAGGAATGGCTGATTACTGCTTCTCGTCACAGGTAGGAAGGGCTGACTACTTCATTTTATCACAGCCAGGAAATGCCTTGGGACTAATTTTCTTTGTCAACACAAAGGAAGGGATGATTACTGCGTTCTCGTCAAAGGTAGGAAGGGCTTGACTACTTTTCTTCACTGACATGAAAGGCTAAGTACTTCTCGTCACAGGCAGGAAGGGCTGACTACTTCTCATCACTGACATGAAAGGCTAAGTACTTTTCGTCACAGGCAGGAAGGGCTGACTACTCGTTGCAGGCAAGAAAGGCTGACTACCTCTCTTGATCACTAGGATGTAAGGCTTATGACTTCACCTTGTTACAAGTACTAATGGAGAGAGGAGTAAAAGTCATCTGAAGGGGATAGTCCCGTTGGAACCTTGCTTTGTCCGACCTCTGACTGCCTTCCTGTCTCATGTATGCTCTGACCTTTAAGTGATTGTTTCTAAGCAGTGGACTTTGACCATATATTTGAAGTTTCCATAGTCGTCAGAGCTCATATCCATGTAGTCTGTATTATAGAAATATTCAAATATTCTTTTAACACTCTCAAGTAAACTAGCCACAGCTCAAACACCTTATTAGGCTGTTAATGGGGCTTGATCTGTAGGCAATGGGCCTTATTTAGTTCTCTTGGTTGGGAGGTTTTGTGTGAGAACCATGCTTTGTTTATTGAGGACAATACAACCGAGCATATGAGGAAAAGCAAGCTAGGGGTCAGCACTGTATTAACCCATTAGTGTTTGGTTATTGGTTAGAAAGGCTAGATTGGGAATCATGTCTACCAGAGAGGTCCACTCCAGGTTCGATGTTAAAATAAACAAAAAGAATTCAGCACCAAGAGTTGAAACTGGGGATTCAAATATAGAAAGATAACAAACAGAACAAAGGTTTATTTACAAGCTTACTAACAAGGATAATTGCAGAATGGTTTTTCCTATTTGCATGAACTGGGGAAACAGTGAGGTAATGAAAATACTTGCTATCAAGTTTTGCAGCTGTTGGGAATCAATCCTCGAAGCAATGACTTCACAAAAGGACAACAGTAACTTCGGATGTCTTCTTGACTCCGTATTGCAGAAAACAATGTCTATTCTTGATGCTCGAAGGGCAGGAACTCCTCGAAACCTCTTGTAGAATGTTTCTTCTCTGTAGGCTTGCTCAACATCAAAATACCTCGATTGTCCACTCCCTGATGACGAATTGACCAGATTCCGATCAAACTCTCGAGCACCTTTTTCTCTCTTATCCTTCGTCTGTTTCTTCTTCTACTTATCTCTCTCTGATGATCTCTGCTCTCTGCTGGTCTTAACTGATGATCTCTCTCAGATACTGCTCTCTCCTACTTTGTCAGCCATATATATATGGTGACCTGGGGGCGGGGCCTATGGGGGGCGGAGCATGAACGTCACAGATTCCCGAGTAGACCGGAACTACTTAGAAGGATCTAAAAGGAATATTGCATCAGAAATCACGACGTTTCTCACGACATGTCGGCGCCTGCCGAGTTCCATACCTCACCTGATGATTCTCGAACAATCATGAGAACAGGCGCCTCCAACACATGCACGAATGCCACTTTGCTGCAGACCTACTTGAAGAAAATGCATTCTCATTTACTTAATATATAATTCCTTGCTATAGAGCAATTACCATGACACAGGTCCCTCCAAGAAGTAGCAAATGTAAAAGTCACTTCATACACTTGATACCCTAAGTTGTTTCTAATCTAGATTTTAGATCAAGCCCCCCCCCCCCCCCCCCCCCACGTGCTGGCCACGGGCTCTTTCCCTTGCGCACCCCGAAACATAAGTATACTGTGCAATAGAAAACCAATTCTGATGGTTGTTGTGTTAAAGAGATCTTATCCACTTTTGCTACAGCGTGCGCACAGAAAATCCTTGCAAAAAAGAAAGAAAAAAAATGCCCGATATTTGTGAAATAAAATATCCAAATCGTGAAATATTGTAGGTTTTTATACTGAACACAGTGGCTAAGGTCCAGAAAATGTTACCATTCCTTATTGTTCCTTAGCATTGCTGAAGACAGTAAAAATCTTATTCATTTAATTCGTAAACTCTTCAAAGCTTCTATTGAACGACGTATCAAGAACTCTGAAATCATCTCTCGAGTTTATTTGCACCACCATTCTTAAAAACTTGCTTAAAAAGCTAATATACATGTTTAAGAGTGTACAATGAAAAAGTGTAGCCAAACTTAATGTTAGACGAAACTAAACGATTTGAACGGGTTTCCGCGCTCCAGGCTGCTCTGTTCATTATGAAACCTATACTTACCAGGAAGGCTTAGATATAGAAATTACGAAAATATATGTAAACTTCTACTAAAAGTTTAAGTTATCTAACGACAAATTATATCTAGATATTGATGATATAGTGTTTTCTATTTTATTGACGATATGAAAGAAAGTTCGTCCGTATCACTTTTAAAGTTCCACTCTTATTCCATTGCAGGGTCTCTCTTTTCTCAGCAATTTTAGAAGATATTCGCACGTGAGCTTCGCCAGTCTTGAAATCACTTAGTCTTTCACTTAATTTAATTTAATTCGAAAAAAAAAATGAATACAGTTTTCCCTGGTGTCCACCAATTAGTTGGAGAAAAACAAATTCTCTGTTTGAGTCTACGGAACTCACCAGAAAATGTTTGTTCTGTCGCAATGGATTTATGAGTATTCATATTTCACCTGCATGTATTCTTTCACATACTCAAATGCATACTTTGTCTCTCATACATAGAAAAATAAATAATTAATATCTGCTTTAAACCCTAAGTAAAATGAAGCTAAAGTTATTCAGTTCAGCTACTATGAGATTAATTCCCATAAACTCAAACATGATTATATATGTATTTTCTGATTTTCATCGACTCATCGGTTATCTTCGTCCCTTGGGCAATGTTATAAAATATTGAACTATTATTTTTCTGTTGATTGCAGAAGGAAGACTTAAGAAACATTCAAAAGACCAAATACATCAACAGTGCGGTGACATACATATTTACTGGTGGTCAATATGCACCGGCAAACTCTACTTTGTTGTATTTGGCATTTTTATTCAGTTTATAGAACTGAAAAGAAGATTTAATATAACCACATTTAAATAATTGAAAAAATTATGTAAAGTTTGAATTACTGTTCCTCAGTGTCAATTCTGTCTTGAAGAAAATAATGCATCTGATATTATGGTTAGGTAACTAAACCATGAATATTTAGCCAAAATAATAAAACGGTTGTTTAATGGGTATTTTATGCTCAACAACATAGTACACCACTTGGGTACCGTTTTATTATTTGGCTAAATAAAATGTTAGTTTGGAGAAAAGTTAGCTTTGAATAACTAACATTTATATCGTTCAACAAGTTAGAGGTCTTGATTATGTTTCTTGTATCACATTACCTCATAATTGCACGACATGTAAGATTAAATTAAATAATTTTATATCATATGTATATAACCAAGTTTAACAGTATTACCTGAAGCTCGATTTCTATCTTTGTGTCTGATCGTCTACCATGGTTACGAGCTAAATGAAACACTACTTCAGTAATAGAGCCAAAGTGTGCTGTATAAACTGTCACAAGTCATCAACACTAGCTGTTTTACGGCAGTGTACTTACCTTAACTCAACAGAGATGAAAAATTTCTAGCTTTCATCAGGGCACAAGACCCGGTGCCACAGCCAGTTTTTACCCCCAGTCTAGAGTTCTGGGAGTGGGTGTGGGGCTTGGACTACTACTAGAGATTCAGAGTCTTTGCCCCGGCGTTTTCAGATATAACTTTTTTTCTGTGATTGCCAAAGATATTACTGAGCCATATAATTTTCGGCAGCATTCTTTATTACTTATATTAGAAAAAAGTATATTCATAAGAGTAAAATAAAGCAACCGAAGCCAGTGGCTGAATAACTCTATGTATGGGTTCAAAGTTATACATGGCGTAAACATATGACGTCCTCATTCCTCCCTCAAGGTAATGATAAACAGCGGTCTCTAAAATTCTGAATGAATATTCATATCTTGTCAAGGCTTCAAGAATGGTGGCTATGATAAGTCATTGTCCCCGTAGTTGCAGGACAGCTTTTGTGATTCGATTTGCACAATTGTTTAGAAGTTAGGAGGCCCGTGGCAAACCCTACGTAAGCTGAGCAAGTAAATGAATAATAGGGCCCTTTTTTCCTTTTTTGGTTAAGGAGTACACCCGGATATCCAAGGCAACCAAGTTTTCATCATTTGTTGACTACCATAAGGTGCAGAAAGATAATAATATATGCTCTATAAAGCAAAAATTGTTGATTTCTTTAGTAGAATATAACTTTTGGAACAACATTAAAACTTGCTTTACCAAAAATTTTTCATGGGTTATAATATATTACTGAATGACCTCTATAATCCAGTCTATCTATTACAATCATCATCACTGTCCTATTAGGAAAATATCAAATGGGTTACGACGAATGCCACAGTTTTCTTCACTTGGTAATTGACTTTTAATTATATAACTTTTCAATGGAGAAATATTGATAGAAAGTAATTTCTCGGATTACCAGTGGAAACCATTTTTTTCAAGGATTCTAGCACTCGACCTCATGGCATAAATCCTATATACTACTACCGATCCTAGCACTACTATAAAGGTTGGGACTTTTCACGAATAGCCATTATATCTTCGAAAGACATTCCTCTGAGTTTGCTGGTGATATCTACAAGAAGTCGGTGCAGCTTTCGTAATACAGAATACAAAATACAGTAAATATTAGGTTGGGATGAAAGATACCCTGTGAAAAAGTGTCATCTTTGTCAGGTACGCTGATGAAATCTTATTCCGGAAAAACACCGGGACACCGATTATGTATCCCATGGTAGTCCATATTTCCCCCGGGAGAAGAATTACTGGACTGGTTTACATCCCCTGCCTTTAGTCTAGAATTCCCCCCTCTGAATATTACAGTGAAATAATAAAGAGGAGCAAATATAAAGATACTTTATTGATTTTAAAAAAAGTATCATAACTATATATGAAAGTCCTTTTCCACTTTACAACTGGACTTATTTTACAAACTCGAGCCCCAATAGCATGAACCTCTCTTATTTTCAGTACATTTTGCACAAAAACCAGGCATCTTCATCAAGGTAACATCTCAAACCCTATAAGACATTTCTCATGGATATAAAAGTTTTCCAGGCACCTTTTCTGGTCTCCATTCAATCATATCTTCTGATAAATTTCTGATAACTGCACATCACTGTCGATTCTATTACATTTCAGTCTCAGACAAAATTACAGCTACCTCTGACCCCACTCAACAACCATCATATAATTTTAAATATACAGAATGATAGGTGTTGTAAAGTGTCTTTCCTAGACTTTTGGTCTTGCAAGCCTCTTCGGGATGGTGATTTTTTTTTTTTTTTTTTTTTTTGGTTTAAGGTGATAACAAACGGATATGGGATCCAGGAAATGAAGAAATGAAGAGTTCATGTACTGTGAACATCTGGTATAGTTTCAGAGGATATTAGAATATATGAGGTGTTTTAATATAAAGTAAGTGACAAAGTATTTGTTTGTAAATCCTGGTCATGCTTTCTGCTATTAAACATCTAAGTACTTTGTAATAATTTTAGGTTAGTTATCCGGACATAGGAATGACAGGTATTGAATAAAGCTTAAACTGTTAATCACTGGTGCACATTTACCTGAGGTTTAGAAAAGGGGGTCTCTTTCGACTGTGGTTTTAGCAGAAAACGATGCATGGATTCATTCAGATGCAGAGTTCTTATGAAGTGTTAATTTTCATGTCATATTATATGTCTGCTTCGTTTCAGGCGGAGTCTTGACGATTTCGACAGGCGCATGGCTGAATATTTCTCGTAGTTCACTGAAAATGGAATCGCAATTAATACCCTTACGGTTTGCGACAAGTCCCTAACAAATAAATTATTCATAATTATTATTATTCCCCCTTTTTTATGCTGTTGATTTTTTTGGCTTCATGTAGCTTATTTGCGAACAAGAATTTTATTTTATTTTGCCATTGATTTAATCTGTAATTTCATATTATTCACCCACTTATTTCATCCCATTGTTAGAGTTCCAGATTGAAGGTTTCTTTTTAAAAAACTTGAACAAGAAATATGTCAATCGATAAAAAGGTTTAGTTTATTATCTTGATGAAATATTTTACCAACCCAATGTCATCCTCGTTGTATCACCATGGCAGAGTTATACCAAAAGAGTAAAAAAAGAAAATTGTACATGAGTTATTATCATCATTTATCCTTTACAACGCACCTTATAACTAAAACAGAGAAAAGTGAGAATGAGGTAAAGTGGATGTATAAAGGTAAAAGGTGCGCTCAGTATCTTGCAAGTATATTTACCAGACATCTTAAACCTAGACAGGAATTGCTTTCTATGACATGAAAACTGGAGGAACATTTTGGCGGGGGTTGCTTATAACCTTCTAAAAGGAAGTGAATATCCTTTTAAATGTCGGTCAGGCGCTATTGATAAGTCATTATTTTCCTTATTTCTAGTGATCAGCTTAAGTTTATTTTGGTATGATTACACATATTCTAAATTCAGTATTTCATGGCTAACATAGATTTCAAAGTTTTATAGAATGTCCTGGAAAATCAATTAGTTCAAGTTCTATCAATCCCAATATATAATCTCCTACATCATCGACAGAAATGAGATGATTCATGATTGTTCTTATTCATTCAGAGGTTATCATATAAAAACAGTCTATAATATAACTAGCTGAATTTTACGAAATCAGATAACTACCAAATATCATGACATTTACATTGACATAGTAACGATATGTCGGCGACAAATATGCCCGTAAACACGGGATGGCGACCCCTTGGAGTTTTTAGATATTTTGAATGTTCTGGTTCCATCTAAAAAGTTCAAATTGGAAGTAGAATAGAATAAAGCCATACCACTTCTTGACACAGTCGTTATGAGAACTGACAACGGCTTTAAATTAAAATTACTCCGGAACAACAGCAGTGAATGCTTTCATTCATAAGTTTTCCAGCCATCACCCCAAAATAAAACGATCAGTCTTCTCAGGGATGTTTTTACGAGCATCCAGAATTTGTGCCTAGGGGTTTTTTAAGTAGAGGAAGTTTAGAATATATATGAAATTGCAGGGGACTTATGTTACCCAAGGTATTTTATTGATAGTTGCCTCCACTGTGCCAAAAAGGCATTTTACAGTCACGAAAGAGAAAGTAATTTTGAAATTAAAAAAATTTTAGTTTTGCCCTACTGTTATGAATTTGTATTAGTAGTACGTAGTCTGAAATGTCTGAAAATGAATATTGTTTTTAGTGGTCACAACAATGAATTCTGTCAAGAATTCATTGTTGTGTAATAAATCAGTAATGCCAGCAGGAGAGGTGTACACCATTCATTGCTCCACATGTAATTCACCTTTTACTAGGCAAAGTGGTAAGGAACTAAGTAAGAGAGTTATGCAGTATACATATAATATACAGTTTACAAATAGTTCAAATACCATCTTTTGTCACGTAAGGGACTTTGAACACCCTGTAGACTGGAATTTGTACTTTTAGAATTTCTCAATGCATGACAGATTGTTAGTTGAAGGATGCCTCATTAGTTCTTTTAAGAACGTGAATTTGAGTGATGGTCTTTTTAAATGGACGAATTGTTGGAAAGCTTATTCTTAATGACTTAAAAGTTAAACGAGTTGTTAGATATTTTAGAAACAGATAGTTTTGTAATGTGATTTGTACTAACTGCATATTTTCGTTAAGTATGTTTTTTAACAATGTTTATTTACATATCTAAGAAATTTATTTAACTGTTTTATTGTTATCTATAACCTCATATTACTTTCTTGTGTAAGTTGTTTTCTCAAAATTGTTTAATACCCTGAAGATGACTTTGAAATAAAGGTTGAAAGTCTTGGTACCACCTTCTTTCATTATTTACGTGAAGATATCTTATATGCACACACCCACACACATATAACAACGTAGAAACCAGCAAACGTTGGAAGTAAAATTACATTTTTAATACTTAATTATGATCACCTATGGATACACTTTGACACCTCCACCAAATCACTACTTGTCCTCCAGCTCCAGACGAAACAAAATTAACTTTAGAAAAAATTCTTTCTCCTCCTCAATATACAAATTTCTGCCTTATATGTTTCTTTGACTAGAGTATGTACCTTATGGAAGACATAGGAGTGAATAATCTCGTCAATAATTAAATTTTTGTATCATAAACATCTCATACATTATTCTAACTGCTCAACACAATGCGTCACTCTGCCTTGAATACCCTATTCGACAATTGACTGCAGTCCTCTTTAATTTCTGTAATTATCGCTAATAACTCGGTTATAATACCAATCAGAAAATATATATGGATTTGCCTTATTGGCCTTAATGATATACTCACAAACCAGACAGTTGGTAGCACTAAATGAGAACAAGGAAAGATCAATAATAACGGTAACTCTTAGACACCATCTTAACTATTAGGAAAAATGGCAAGGAAGGCTGGATGATCGAACGTACCCTTGAAAAACCACTGTTCCTGAGATGTTCCTAACAATCTTGAATGTTTTCAATAAAGTTTTATAGTAGACACAAAATAATGTACTTTTTATTTTTCTTATCATTTCCCTATACTCAACACTTAACCTTATGATATGCAGTAGGTTCTAGTAATGATATTTTGGGGTAATGATTATTATTGTACTTTATATATACGAAGTGTATCGAAACTAGTATAGAAATATATTACTGAAAGTACTAACTAATCCAAGAACCTGGAATGGACGAATGAATAAAGCTTATCCATCTATGTCAAAAAGAAGGAATATAATGTACTTCATTATACACTGTATTTAGACAACTAACAAAAACCATTTCTACAGATATATTTTGCAGTATCAGAGGCTCACACGATCTCGTAGCTCGTGTCTGTTATCTCAGTAAATTACCAGGGAGAGGTGATCCTGAAGGGTAATTTCGTTGGGCGGTTTCATGGAGATTTGTATTATATGCAGTGGACGAAAGTCCAGCAGATCAAGGGTTTCGTATTTACAAAATCCTGTTGAGAGAGAGAGAGAGAGAGAGAGAGAGAGAGAGAGAGAGAGAGAGAGAGAGAGAGAGTTTTCGTGATATAAATCGGGCATAATTCTATTTTAGTTTCAATTTCTGATACCCGTAACGTTCTCTTATGACAAAGGCGTAGCTTCATACTTGAACCTGAGGCAGAATAAGGAGGGGAAAATAGAATGAATTCGCGGATCTCGAGTCTCATTACGTGAAGCGCGTTAAGAAGGAAACTCTCCCATTTTAGCGAAACATGAGACGTTTCGTAGCATCTTTTGATCTCAAGGGTTAATCCTGACAAGATATGAGAGGACACCGCTCTGTTTATTGAAACAATAACTAGATAATGTTACGCAGAGATGCAGCAAGTATTAGAATGAATATGTAATGTAAAGACTCAACTATTCCTTTGTTTTCTGTAACAGATGTTCATTCTAGATTTAGTAGTGAAGGTGTGAATGTGGCGTCATTCTTCTGTTTATTGGCTTATTGGGCTACTACCTTACAGAGAACAAATTATTTATTTAAAGAAGCACACACTACTTTTTATTAAATCATCGGATAAAGGTGAAAGTTGTCAAGTGTATATTTATAATCCTACCAAATTTTTGCAAATATTATTTAGAGCCAAGTTTAATAGTTCTGGTACTTATCAGAGTAAAAGTGAGTTTCCTATGCCAGAGTCATCAAAATCGTAGGTAAGGGATTTGAACACAATATTGACGTCAACCTATGACATCATTAGGCTCCGCCCACACTGTGGAGAAGTTTACATATATGGAAAACGACTCTTCACTGTGACTCTGGCCACCTGCCGATGACATTCACTAACTGATATTAGCACCCATCCTAGGCTTCAGCGATGTCAATGATGGTGAGCAGAATTGCATTATCATTCTCAATCATTTTATTATTATTATATTATTATTATTATTATTATATTATTATTATTATTATTATTATTATTATTATTATTATTATTATTATTATTCTGGTCTATCACAGACATGCAATCCGTTGGGTGGTTCTTATAGTGTGGGGTTCCGGGTTGCTTCCTGCCTCCTTATGAGTCCATCACTTTTCTTACTATGTGCGCTGTTTCCAGGAGCACACTATTGTGCATGAGTCCTGGAGCTACTTCAGCCTGTAGTTTTTCCAGGTTCCTTTTCAGGGATCTTAGGATCGTGCTTAATGTTCCTATGATTATAGGTACAATTTCCACTGACATTTATATTTTGAGATCTTGATACCTATCAATCTTTTCTCTCTCTTCTCTACTACTCTGGTGCCCCATGGTATTGCAACATCAATGAGTGGCACTTTCTTCTTGATTTTATAAGTCAACGTTCATGTCTGGTTTATTTGCACGTATCACCCTATCTGTTCTGATACCATAGTCCCAGAGGATCTTTGTTTGATAGTTTTCTATCACTCCCTCAGGTTGGTATTTGTACCACTAGTTACTGCAAGATAGCTGGAGTTTCCTGGTCTAGAATCTTCCTGAAACCATTAAACACAGTTTCTTCTGAATAATTTTGTTAGCAGGGAGAGAATGAGCCACCTGCAGCACAGAACTCGATCGAACTTGTAACAGGCTCTTTCTCCCCAAAGAAGCTGATGGCAACATAGTCGTATGTCCCCTCTTCATTCTCTCACAGCACCTATTGTCTCACCTCTTACTTTATCTTATGAATCGAGTAAATCATTCGTCTCAACAGATGCAGCACTTTCTACTTGATATGGCTTTCTTAAAGACTAGTTGACTTAACGCTCTCAGATGCATTTCATCTTTTGAAAGTTTAGCTGTTGCTGGTGGTATAATGTTAATTAATTTCTGGAAAACATGGGCCATCTCCTTTTATTCTTCAAAAAGTTTCATGAATTAATACCGTTGGAGCTTTACACTCAGAATTTCAGTACTTTATAACTATTGCAACATGTAACAGAATTCATTACTATGAATCATATGCAATACAAGGTTTAAAATATGCAAAATCCATGAAAGAGTCTCTTTTTAGTGATTTCTTTTTACAGGGAATTAAAGCAGAGACTAAGGAAAGTTTACTGTACTTGTTTATTTTTTAAGGCAATATGAACAAATTCTGATTCTAGAAACCATGATGTACTTTTCCACCTATCAGAAGGTGTTGAAGAAGAGGTTGAACAAGGAGAAGGAGTAACAATTAATGCACCAGTACTGAGACGGTCAGAGAGGATACGAAACAGACAGCGATCAGAGTTGTCAATTTTCTTTGTTTGTCGGAAAACTGGTAATGGTAGTGGTAGTGTGAAAGGATGAGGTCATCGTAAAACTGTAAGGGAGTTGTGTGTAGCACTGTATGTTCTCCGCCAAGTGTCTTCTTATGATTCGCAGCACTAGTTACCAAATAGTTTAACAAGATAGCAGCAACTGAGGACAAACTGTCAAATATATCTGCACGAACGGAACTGCCTGTTGTCCGGAGGAATTAGCCATTCACTGGTTAATATATATATATACAATTTGCAGAAAAAATGTAAATTAGATGACGGACCTGAAATTTACCTGACTTTGAGTTGGCTCATTCAATAGCTACTATACAACGTACGCTTACATATGCGCTGAGCATATTCTGTAACATAACTGCTATGTTGTTATTTATCTGTTAATGAATCAATGCTAAGAAAAATGATAGAATTAAAGTGTTTGATGAGTATTGATTTTTGTAAGTAAATATTTTGGATGATGGCGGATTAAATCATAAAACAGCAAGGTGATACCAAACTACAGGGAAGGAATTTGAAGTGCCTGAGAAACCTAGTTTGAAACCTAACAATGAATCATAGAATCAACTTTCTTTATGGATGATGAACTAGCTGTAAAGAAAAAGACTGAAGTTGTTGAGAGAAAGTGGATGTGTAGTATGTCTGTAGTAATAAAAAAAAACAGAAGATGGGATGGTAAAAAGGCAAAAGTTCTGCGGGAACAGACGACACAGGATGGTGAACAGCTAATCATTTAGAATTTTAGGAGAGAGGAGAAGAGAAATGCATAGAAAGTACTCAGTAGATGGAACAGAAGTATATTGTAAAGGAAAGGCCTCAGTCAAAAACAAAATAGAAGCGTATTGTGTTCTGTGAGTTGGCAATTTGAAGTGACGTTTAATGAACTTCTGTGTTGACATATCAAGCAGCCGAACATTTGGAAATTTTCTGCTGTGAGAGCTAATGTTCAATTACATAGGCCAAATCAACGCTTGCACTATTTTGAAAATGAAGCGATTATGATGCAGAATACATACCATGAATACTCGTTGTTGGAATTCCAACAAAACTATCAATCGGAGAGCACCATGGAGTCGATTCTCTTTTCGTATTTTGAGCAACGTAATAAGAGTGACTTAAATTCAGGCTTTTTATGAAGACGAATGGAGTTACTGAACTCTTTAGTATTTAGAACCATTCGAAACTTATTCCTTGCAAAGGTTACTTAAATGAATCAGACAGATATTTCTGAAAGAATCAACTGTTCAACAATTTTCCCAAGCGCCAATAGACTCAGACTCTATATCTTTTGATTAAGAGAGGATAGACTTTCCTCTCATTAAATTCGGTCCAAATGCTCCATTGATTTTGGGTGCTTCCTGGGCTATCTATCTGTCAGGCTAAATGCGTTCATTTTTAAGGGATAACGCTTCCCAAGATATCCCGTCCTGGGAAATAGCTCTTTAATAGGAAAAAGCACAGATTGTATGGTTTCGGAAAGATAAATACCTTCTTTTACTCAAGGTTGTAGGTCCATTTGTTTATGTTTTGAAATACGAATACCTGTCAGATTTGAAGAAAATGGCTTTACTTCAAGGATGACAAGGCATTAGAAGCGAAAAAAAGGTTCATCTTTGTAATCATTTCCCGGAAAAAAAGAAGATTAATATCCCTTTAGTCTTTTGCTATTTCACTTTATTTTTCTTAATTTATACTTCTCTTTTGATTTGGCCTTGCTGCATCTAGTCAGACATTTCTCTCACAAATCTTCTTCTGCAATCTGATCTAATTCGTCCCATTCCTCCGCCCGCAGAACGCTTCGTTTTGCGAGCAGAAAGTTTTCTGTTCTCTTTCACTTATCGTTATAATAAGCTTGTTTGAAACAAAAATCAGCTTAACTACACGCTCAGGCAGTGTGAAATTTTAATAATACAGTATAATAATTTCAATAAACATGTTTATGGTAACCAGGAAAAAGCGAGAGACAGGGAGAAGGTAAATGGTAAAAATAGAGGGAGAAAAGTGAACAGGCACTCAAGGAGGAATTAAAAGTTCCTACACAGAGAAGTTAATACACACAGAGAGAGAGAGAGAGAGAGAGAGAGAGAGAGAGAGAGAGAGAGAGAGAGAGAGAGAGTTCAATGAACAAGTAGATCATAGAATAAAAGATAAAAAAATGAGGAATACCGTTTGAAATAATGAAGTCCATGATGAATGGAACAAGTAATCAGACCATTGTTGAAAAATGAGGTATCCCGTCTTCAGCAAGTTTGTCAAAATGTTACTCAATTATTATTACAGATTAAAACTATGTATTATTATTATTGCCCAATTTTTCCCTAATTTATATGAAAGTCTCTTGTAGATCTTCCATGGTTAACCTTGCATATTTTTCAGTGTCAAAGATAACGTTACAGGCCAGAATTTTAGCAATTTTACTTTAGATCCCGATCTCAAAGTATATTGTCTGTTTCTTAACCTGATTAAATTTAGAGTGACTAAAATTTTCATGTAAAATGTACTCTACTGGCAAGCTGTGCAGGTTTATATTTATAGTGAATCTTCATTGCTTATGAAAAAAATCTATGCAAAGCGAAATTATGTTTTATCTCTATACAATTTTTTTCCTGTGTAGGTTGTTGCTTTATGTTACTTTAGTATGTGCATGAAGATTTTCCTCAAAGTAAGCATATTCTAATAAGCAAGATAGAACTGGTGGCCAAATATAAAGGATAACAAAACAATTATGTCGTTTGTTCCTTGGTAAGAGCTCAGACATTCACAGACAAATTCCCCAAAACAAAATTATTTCATATTTCACTGAAATACTCACACAACGATGATTTCCATAGAAGGTTAAGATGTTATCATGACATTACATAGGAAGATACCGAATGTTAATCCTTTTGTAATAGTCATTGTACTTCCTATAAGGTTTATAATTTTCTTACAGGATACAGGTGAATTACACTCCTAATAAGTTTTAAGCTTATTACTTTGCTAAGGAAGTCATTTAGAAACCTGGATGTGCCTTTTTATAATGACGTTTATGATGAGGTTATTAGCGAAGTCACTGAGATTGTGGGTGGTACCCTGGCTAATAGTTCATTACAAGCGGCTTCATATTGGCAATCCTCTCTCTCTCTCTCTCTCTCTCTCTCTCTCTCTCTCTCTCTCTCTCTCTCTCTCTCTGTGTGTGTGTGTGTGTGTGTGTGTGTGTGTGTGTGGTAGCAAAAGAAATTAAATCGGAAAAATATCAGAATTGTTAAAAAGAGACATTCCGCAATGGTAATCAGCTTCCAAACTGAAATCCCTCTGGAGGACGAGAATAACATATCGTTTTTGCTCCAAAGTCTTTCAGTATACAAATAATTTAGCAACTTCTTGAAACTTGATTAATTATCCTTAAATAAATGACGAGGGCTTGAAGAATGTTACTATTGAATGAGTGAGTTTAGAGTTTAGCACGTTTTCTGTTCCTATTAGCTAAATGGAATTTATTACTGAAATGTATAAAATATCAGATACAATTAACGTGTTTTAAAAATACATTATTATATTTTTTTAAACTCAAAGACATAAGTTATTGTGTCAGTGGGCTTTCACCTTACAGTAATTATTATTATTTATTTATTTATTTATTTTTGTCCATCACAGTCCTCTAATTCGACTGAGTGGTATTTATTGTGTGGGGTTTCGGATTGCATCCTTCCTCTTTAGGAGTCCATCATTTTTCTTACTATGTGCGCTGTTTTAGGAGGCCACACTTTTCTTGCATGAGTCCTGGGTTTTGGTTATTATTATTATTATTATTATTATTATTATTATTATTATTATTATTTATTATTATTATTATTTACACATTTTCATTAGATTTCAAAATATAGTATGAAAGTATCCCAATTCTTTCTGATAAGCTGACGCACTTCATTAAAACCCGGACCCATTTTTATACTTTAAGTATAAAAAAATGAATAAACTTTAACATGAAAGTAAACACATATACCTCTCCAGCAATAAAAAATGTACCACTAAATCTTAATGACATGAATTTGCAGCCATATTTCTCCCAAATTTTTCGTTTTCGGAAAGGCGTAGAACGCAATGTGCCTCTTTCTGGGCCATTCAATGACGTTTGAAGCTTGTCATGCTCCGAGTTCAAAGAATATTAGAGACTGATCTAAAACGGTTCTCGAAAAGCGCGCGTAGAATAATAGTAACGGTATACATCCCTAAAACCATACTATTAGGCAAATCCAGTAGTTTATTATTTCTCTTATAGAGTATTGGAACCAGGCAATACAGTGCTGTTCTTTACTCAAAACGAAATCGTGTTACCGTCAACTGCAGGTGGATTGTTCTTTATAAGCACTAAAAATTTAATGAAACGTTGATCATTATTTTTCAAATTGGGTTCTTAAAGAAACCAATATTTATGGTCATGATAAAGATTTTCTAATTTTATAAAGAGTTATCAGTTTTTAGGTAACCAGTTTACTTTTCTTTAGTGTTGGAGTCAGCCTATATGGTCATATCATCGTGCGCAAAGAGAAAAAAGACACATACACATCTGGTTCTCGTTGATGTTAATATATTATTCCAATAACTTACTAAATCTTGAGACTAAATAAAATTCTTTCGATTAAAACTTTTATTAAATCAAAGCTCTAATACAGATAGGCAGGTTTCAGATTTCAAAAACACGAAGGTTTTACAATCATACATATGTTGGGCTTTGACAAAAGAGCAGCGTTTTCCTCCTATTATTACATGGCCTTGCTATAACACTAATTGATATTCACAAAGAAAAACCTGATTAATTTACGTTTACAGGAACTAATTTATCGTTTTGGAAAAGATGATAAGGTTGAATGGTTTTGAAAATAATGTCACTCGAAAGTAATTTTCTCGGGAATCTGCAAATAGATTTCATTTGCAAATAACATACAAAATGGTTTGAAACTAACACTAAACCAGAGATTAATACCTATTTACAGATGGAGGATATTCAGGCAGCAAACCTGCTTAAAATGAAAGGGTTTGTAAGCAGACGCAAATTTTTATACAGGGAATGAAAATTAGGCAATTATTGCAATACATTAAGCAAACAGTCAAACAGTACAAAAAATGTCATGAGGTAATCGTTGTGACAATGCGTTCATGTTACACACAAAATCCATTAACTTTTTCAATCACTAAGTCTCTGTGAGCCGTTTCTGGTTGCTTTGTTCGGTGCATGGAAATATGAACTGTGATTCCTGGGAATGCTGTAGCTCACAGATTGGTCCCTTGTCCTACAACAAAATCTACATTTCATTAATTTTACGTGTATTTGAACTGTTACATAACAGTGTGCTTCTCCAAACAAACAATTTAACAAAAATAATAGAGAGAGGTTTTGGAATAATTTCTGTTCAAAACTGAACGAATGACTATATCCTGAGTATGAATAACAGAGAATATTTTTGGAAAGATGTATATTATTAGTTTCCTTCCCTCCCATAGATGTTAAAATATCTTCCTGGTGACTTCCTTTCTCGGGGGATTGTAACTTTCATTTTCCACAAAGAAGATAATGGTCTCACCCCCGGTATGCCTCCTTTTTCATGAATTTCTATTCTTATTTTGCTTATAGATAAAATGTAATATTCAAGGTAATTTATTCCTAAAGGACAGCTTCTCTCTAATATAATTATATGGTTATGGGATATGATAAAAAAAAAAAAAAAAACTTTGGTAATGAAGTGGAGTACATAATTTTATTCAAGAATAAACCTCTCTCTCTTGCGTAATAATAATAAAAAAAAAAATATTAAAGCCTGGTAGAATTCTATCCGAGTCACGGAGCACACGCCATAAAAGAATTCTTCTATTTAAATAATCTGATTTCCATAAGTCATGTTACTGTCAGTGCATTTACCCACGAAAGTCAAACCGAAAGGCTCCTGAATTAAATTTTCGTGTGCATAAATATGCAGGATTATTCAGTGATTAGGACTTAACATTATTCATCTTTAAAGTTTAATATGAATGTTGAAGACAATGAAAATAATTTACTTTTATTGGTGGCTGAAATATAGTTAATGTCTTTAATTTTTTATCTTTGAAATAGCCCAATTAGGAAGAAACTGTGGCAAAGGGTTTGATGAGAATTTTCTCAGAATAGAAGCTGTGAACCATTGTTCATTTCAAGTATCGTTCTTCGAAACGTACAAGTTTTGTGAAAAAGGTCGTTGATTTTCATTATATCAATCCATCTATCTGCTTATCAAATTCCACTGTATTATTATTATTAAATAAAATAAAAACAATCTTAACTTTTTTTATTTTTTTTATCTATTTATTTATTTTGCTTCTCATTACTGCATATCCTTACTTCTTCAGCGACTCGTGGAAGTAACATTCATAGAAATTTATTGAGGATGATATATTTTTCGGATTTTCATTTACGCTGCAGAAAGAGGAGTACCCATTTTTTTATGACCCTTCCATAGTAATCAATTTTCCTGGGTAATGGTGTGAGCGATTGCATTTTTATGTCCATAATACACACGTAACATTTTTGTTTTTATCCCGGATTAATGTTTACATATGAATAGCCAACTGAGAGAGAGAGAGAGAGAGAGAGAGAGAGAGAGAGAGAGAGAGAGAGAGAGAGCCGAAGAATGCCAGTCTTTATCTGGCATTCCCAAGTTCTTTAAGTTCAACGGATCAGAAATCCTCTTACCTGATGTTAGGAAATAGGTGTAAAACAAAGAACTTATCAAACATTAGGAGGCGACTATAAATCCACAGTTGATAATCCCTAATTCAGATCGCATCCTAATTACAATCTTGTAAAAAGGTTTATGTTAAATCAAATATCGATAACCCTAACAGTAATATATGGTACTGTAATACCTTGTGTTATTAACGAAATGAAATGTGAAAAAATAACAGTTAGAAGGAGAGAGATAGTACGAAACAGAGATAAAAACAGATAAGTTGATAATTTGGTTTAATATCGAGAAAGACAACATTCTTCCGTTTTAAATTGTTGTATATTTTTTTTAAAATAAATGAATTGCATATTTTGTAGAATTCTCCAATCTCGCACATTTTAATCTGATAATCGTAGTTATTGGTTTTCGTGATTATTGTCGTTTCAGTGTAGTCTATCATACTTTCTGTAACGGCTTTTATAACATTCAATGATTTGTTCTCTTTGAAGTTGTGGAATGAAAATCCTGACAGATATATATTATTAATGACACTGGGAGCAGTACCCATCAAGGTATAAGATTATTGTTAATATTTTCCAGGGATTCCTGTTATCATACCCTTCGGTCACAGCTTTAGATCATCAGTATTGGGATTAAATTCTCGCTACGATCCAGAGAGTGGGTGGTTGTGCCCCACGGGAATTGGTATTTCTATGAAGATCGATCAAGTTTAAGACAGTGCAGATGGAGAGATAATGTAGCAAAAAGAAATCATTGTTTAATTGCTTACAACGTAATACCTTTGTAATGGTCTGCCTTAGAGTTGCCTTTAGGAAACCTTTTACAGAATTTAATGTATCGATATATCTGCAGCTCGAACTAAGAGGTTTATATGTGCAGAGTAAGTGAGAACAAACTCAACATTATTACTTTTTCTGTGTGGGGTGATCTACACAAGAAACAGGTCTCAAAAATCTTTAAAGGCCAATGCTGCACAATCGTATGAAGCGCTGGTTAAGACTACCAGTAAGTTCTTTGCCGTATCCATCCATCTTGTTAGTGATGTGAGTACGAAGAGTTGTCGGCTTTATTTCTTAGAAGCTAAGATGATTATATTTCAATTCCAATAATATGCGTCTTATCGTAAGTGTCAATGTTACTTTACTTCTCTTGATCTCAGCAGTTACTCTCATTAAGATATGTTGCTATCTACTAAACTTTAGTAAATGATAGAAGTACATTATAATTTCAGATACCATTCCTTTATTTCCACTGGTGTTCACATACTGATATTATTATATGAGATCATACAGAAATCACTTTCCTTTCTTATATTATAGTCAGTAGCTTGCATTTACTATCTTTTCCTTTGAGTTTGTAGAAGAAGAGGAGGATTAGTAATGTCAATTTTCTGATTTTCTGTTTATGATAAAAGTATAAATTTTTTATACATTTATACAGTAATGGTTGGTATTCATGTATGCTATGAGAAATTGTGAATTTTTTCCTAACATCTTTCGATGCAAGAATAAAAAAGTTTATAATCCAAGCGATACTTCCATGATTATCTAAAGGAAATTAGCCCTACACAGACAGATCTTTAATTATTTTTTATTCCAATTATTTAAAGAAAAATATATTCTTTTTTAAATATTCATAGAACATTAACATGCACTTTCAATAGCCTTGACTGCTCTTTAACGTAACTAGGTAGTCTTCGAAACATTAACGCCTCACTGCTCTCTCACAGACCCAAGAAATCACATCCATGTACTACTTCCTCCTACAACAGTCTTCTATACACGCACACACACACACACACACACACACACACACACACACACACACACACATATATATATATATATATATATATATATATATATATATATATATATATATATATATGTATATATATATATATATATATATATATATATATATATCTATATATATATATATATATATATATATATATATATGTGTGTGTATATATATATATTGTAAAGGATAGCCCTCTTGGCAAGTCCCCTCAACCTTTTAAACATAAGTGATAAACATAAAGATATTCACAATATGAGAACAAGTATGAGAAATATGTGTGTGTATGTGTATTGTGTGTGCGTACGTGTCTTTGTGTGCATGTGTGTATGTATTGTTCTCATACAGTAAATATCTTTAGGTTCTATTTTCTGGATGATGCCATGTTCCTCCTATACATTTAATCTGTTGTGTTCGATTTAATAATATGAAATTTCATGTTATTTAAAAGAGACTAAGTATCACCTTTTTTTCTAGTAAACATAGTCCTGAGGTCTACACTAGGCCCCTCTTATTCATTTTAAAAGGTTACTTTTTTATAGGCTACTTTTGTGGTGGGACCCGTGTTGGCATAAGGCATGTGCATTCTACACTATGGTTGATCATAGTGGTTTTACGTCTTTTATAGCTCTCTGCCTGTCTTTTTGCTCTTGTTACTGAAGGTGTGATAACTTGCAAAAAACATAACTGACAGGAAGCGAGCAGAAGCACATCCAAAACTAATTGAAAAAGAAACAACTTTCCTTCACAACTTTTCCAAGAAAAGTGAGAGGAAGGCATTTTCTGTGGTTTAAATCTCATAAACTTGTGGTGTTGTCGCTCCAAGTCATACCCTAAATCTTGCAAGTTGAGAAAGTTCTTCGGCTTGGACTTTCAGCACTGGGAAACCGCTGTGTAGCCTTTCTTGGAAGTGGGAGCTTACCTAACTCATATGATGAGGTTTTTTTTTTATTTTTTTTTTTATGCCAGAATTTTTCGGCCATAAGGAATCATTCAAATTCATGTAAAACTGACGTTATGTATATAATTTCAAAATACTCTGTCAAACTGCTGATTGCCTTTCGCTCCTTCTTTTAGAATATCTTTACATCAAGAAACTGCCGCCTTCCTTAAACAACCAAACTACCTCCACACCATTACATATTGCCCTAACTGCCTACTACTCACATTCTCTCTCTCTTCTCATCTCTCTCCTCTCTCTCTCTCTCTCTCTCTCTCTCCCTTTTTTTTTTTATTCCTCTAACATCGACTTCTGACTATACTGTTTTCCATCAGATAACAACCAAACCTATTAACAGTATGTCTGGAAAAACGCTTTCTTTGTTTATTTTTTTCAGTATCCTTTTTGATCTGTTATTTAACTAAGTTATTCAGTGTTTTAATTTACTTTTAGCTTAAAGTCGCTTTATAGTTTCTATTTTTCTTTTGGCTCAATGAGAAACTATATTTTTTTTTATAATTTTATTTTTGGTTATTTTAGCATACTTTTTGATATTTGAAAAATTAATTCTATTTATAGCCCTGAAGATGGGAAGGATTCCCCGAAAACGTAGGTGTTAATAAGAAAAATAAGAAATTATCTCCAGCCTTAATCGCTGTCCTCTTCATTTTTTTTTATTTTAATTTCCTGTTGCGTGACTGAAGTTTATAATTCCTGCCCCAAGAATGACAATTAACTCCCAAGAAAAATAGTGTTAGAAATTCAATTGCATATCTTCTTTCATGACATTATTTGTATTATGTTTCAGGCCACATTTAATTTCCTTATATAGGATGAATCATTGTGAAAAAGACTCAGCTTTTATGTTTAACTATATTCATATATTACTAAATGTTAGGATTCTTAAGGATTGAATTTATGTGAAAAAGAGCTTTTTTGTTTTAATTTAGTTTTCATGGGCGCTGTTCATCATTTTCTAACTATTAGCGATATGGACAGTGTCTTCCTTACAAATTTCAAAGATTTCCCATTTCATCAGTAAGCCAGTTTTTGTTCTTATTCGAACTCTCACTCATCTACAACATCAAGCACTGCTACACTGGGTATTTCATTCAATAGACCCGTCTAATCTTTCATGTTACTAAAATTTTCTTAAACCAAATGAGGATTATGTTCCTCTCTCTCTCTCTTCTATTTTCATATATTAGTTATGTTAATAGCTCCAGCCTCAAGACTCTCTGGTAATGATCACAGAAACAAATAAAATGCTGCTTAACCGCTGAGATCCGTAAGAATTGGGGTTCCAGAGGAAACGAAGCGCAGGTCAGAATGGATCCCCTTTGTGGTTAAACCAGCTCCAAAGTTGTGTTTTCCGATGCTAAAAACTGAATACTGGTAGGTCCTAAAGAGTTAGAGCCTTTAAAATAAAACTTTATGGAGAAAAAAACTTTGAATTTAATTTAATTCTACCTTGAAGACTGTTATGGTGGTGAGTTTTCATTTGATCTGCTACTGTTTGCTATGGTGGTAATTATACCACAACAAGTCTGTGATGTGTATTTTTGATATAGTTTTACGAAGCGATTTCAGTTTTATTAGATGTTTCAGATAAAACATTTTTCCTTTTATTTTCTTTTTGTTCATCTTCACTGTGCCTTCTCCAAACTTCTATGAACTGGTTTCCCTATAGAGCTGGTCTGCTGGTATTTGCCAGCGTCGTGACATGCTGCTCATATGCCACAAGTTCGTCCCTCCCCCACGGCAACGATGAACCACTGGCTTTGTGTTATG
>NC_087220.1:18237125-18270940 GCF_015104395.2 Macrobrachium nipponense | reverse complement strand
TTCGATCATGTAAAGGACGCAACAGCCAGGAAAGAGAGTTACAAGTATGAGGATAATGTCAGAAAAGGATACATTGAATGAATAGGAAACTGAGCCATGAATAACAGATGTAGAAACAAATGAAGAAGCTTTTGAGAGTTGACAAAATTATTAATAAAGGAAAGAAACGAAATGATGCCATAGATATGATTTGATATTACCAGATGACATAAAACATCGAAAACCTAATTAATATTATCAGATAACTGGAGGAGGATTTGGCCATCTTTACACAAGATTGAGGAGAGTGTGTACAATGATTGATCTTGCCATTTTATTTACTGTTATGGGGAAAAAATGCCGTTTAAAATATGAAAAGAGAAATAATGTGCGTAGAAACATCAATTATCTCATAGAGTTCACTACACACGAAACAAGATATATTCGTATTCTATTTGACTATTACAACTATAAGATAACATTAGCCTATGTATTACTTTGTATTACTATAAAAAAAAAAAAAAGTAATCAATTCTTTTCCTTTTCACCTGTAAACTGTTGAAATTCCTCAGGATTACTTGCCTTTCAAAATATACAACCGGTAAGGCCAACGTCGAAGTAAACATCAAAGTCTAACATATAAGGACAACCGCTATTTAAATTTAATTAATAATCTGCTTACAGGAAGTCATATCATCCTCAAAAATATCTCCGGTATTTATGCACGCTTCTTTATTTATCTTCTCCCGTTACCTGCACCTATTCCGCCACAATTTACGAAACATGTTAAGCCTTCAATGTCGAGCTTCCTCTTTTGAATAAGTCTAAATTTCCCTTTCAGCTTTTACTTATATGTGCAGCATTTTATTACGCGAAAAGGTGCAGCAAGAGAAAATGTATAATTGCGTTTGATAGACGGATGAAAAGAGAGAGGTTATATTTTATAGTCATTTTGCTCTATGAGGTTCAATATTTTCCAACATATAAATTAAGAATTGTCAATAAAAAAGAGCAACAAAACATGTTATGATGGATCCAGAAGCACACGGGTCCAAATTACGGGAAAAAAAACGTCCCAATATTAGAGCGTTTTACAGTTTTTCAACACTTTTTTCTTTAACCACTCAAAGTTTTAAATTGCCTTTAAAAGTTTTAACAAAGTAAATTTCTTTGACCAATCAAAGTTATAAAATTGCAAAGAGATTTTTAAAGTTTTTACAGAATAATTTCCTTGAATCACTCAAAGTTTTAAAATAGCAAAGAGCGTTTTAAAGTTTTCCAAATAATTTTCTTTATCCACACAAAGTTTTAACATCACAAAGAGAATTTTAAAGATTTTACAAAATAATTTTCTTTAACCGCTCAAAGTTTTCATTTATTTCAATTCCGTATTTAACGTTAATTCTAGAACGGATCCTTACACTTTGATGCTGGTGCAAGAAATCTGAGCGTAACCTAATTAACTATCTGAAATACTGATTCGGTAAATATTTAACTCTCGGAATACATACTAAATTTAAGTAGAATGTAATTAGACGAGCGCCGCTTCTTAAAGTTTTTGTATCTGTATGGTCATAGTTTCCTTCGTTAATCAAGGAAAACTTTGACATTGCAAGGGAGAGTTTTCACATTAAATTTCAATTTCCATATTTCTCATTTTCAAGCAGAAAATTTGGTACAGTTTTATCACTGAAGTCACACTTGTCCTATCTCCAAAAGAGGAGCGTTGCATCTTTTCCACATTACTTAATTAGCTTATCCTCTCTCTCTCTCCTCCTCTTCCTCTCTCTCTCTCTCTCTCTCTCTCTCGCTTCCGTCTTGTCTAAACAACATTATTGGTGTAAACTGACAAAATATATCGCATCATGAGGAATATGTAGTTTGTTATTCTATTTTATGTATTTTCTTTATCTAAAAGGCAAGTTAGGAACTGGCAAATTTTTCGAGCATAAGTAATTTAGTAATTATCTTGTTTCCATCCAAAATAAGGCAATGATGATACTAAAGACAGCATATATGTATAACAATATAATATCCACATCACATTCAATTAATTAGAAAAACTTTCTTCACATCTTGTAATGTAGTCTTCTAAAAAAATTAGGCGAAAATAATTTTCATGTAGGAGGAATGAACATGATGAAAAAATAATTTCAGGATTTTTCTGTTTTAGAGCCTCGAATATAAATATTGAAAAATAGTATATTTTCTCTCGAAAATGATACATATTACAAAATTTATTTGAAAAATGCTCCCACTCATAGGGTGTAAGCTTTGAAATTCCTAAACACCCTTAGTTAGAATATTATTTCTAATCTTGATGCAACCTTTGTGAAGAGACGAAACTTTTCAGACGATATATGAATTGCCTGATCCACCCAATCAATTTAGAAATCAGCCAAATTTAAAGGCAATCTACAAAGTGACTAAAAATTATGATAGATTTTCTTGGCATATTGACTAATTTGGGTTATTTACTGACAAAGACAAACAGTATTCTTGGTTAAAACGTTTTATTTTCTAAAATGACCAATAAAATTATAAAATATGACAGGAAGGTAAGACATTAATCAGTTTTATTGTTATATGTCAAAATAGAGTGACACCGGCTATTGCCTTTGTGACCTTCTGTGTATAACATTTACAGCGATTTGTTTGGCATTAATGTTATTTTCTTTTTTCTACACTCACGTCACCAATGCCATACAGTAGCTGGGTACAAATATCAAATTGACTACTATTGTCCCCTCTCTTAAGTATTCCTTCTCACACAGCTATTCGGTACATGTAATTTTCAATTCTATCTGAATTTACACCTAAAACATTTTTAGGGAAAACTTTTACCTTGATCAACCAAAGGGGTGGAGAGTGTTACATTATTTCCAGGATCACAGGGGCAAGATCTAAGCGACTGCATTTCACCATGCGTTCAGCTTGGGCTAACTGACCAGTAGCTCCTCTTGACCGTTGAAGTGCTATAGTCTGTAGGACGTGAAGGCTTCTTATAGGATTGTGGTCACAGGGTGAATTGCTTGGATGGGCAGAACCCTCGGATGAACCATCTGAATTATTGAAGTTTATGCCAGTACCTGGATGAGCAGAGTACTCGGGTAGATCATCTGGATGAGCAGAGCGCACGAGTGGATCATCTGGATGAACAGAGCACTCTTAATCATCTGGATGAGTAGCGTCCGAGAGGAAAGTGTAAGCTGCAAGTAAATCATCTTCAGGAACCATTGTCTTCAAAACTTCAGGTAGTGCAGATGACCGTAAACCTGCTCTGGCCTGAATACCGTAGAGTTCTTTCTATAAGACTGTTTTAATCCCAGGGTACAAGGACGAGATGCCGAATGCACTTTTGCCGAAGGACAAGAAACAGAAGCCAGGAAGCCGAACGGACGGAATGCCCAACAGACCACAACGCCGAAGGGAAAAAAATTGCCTAAACATACGTTAAGTCGATCGGACACAATGCCGATATTTGGTTATATGGTTAATTTTAACAAAATAGTGTTTAATGAAATTGTTAAAATATTTAATACATTAGGAATAATGTTAGAAATTAATAAGAACAGATTTCTAGAAATTTTCAACACCTATAAAAGACAAATGGACGTAAAATAAAAGAAAAATAAAATGCTTGATAATTTTTTATTTCTACAATATGTGTTTATTTGGAAATGTTAAAAAAAATTACTTTATAATTCACAAGATAAATAAAAAAAGTGTTTAAAAATTATGAGCCAAAGATCGTAGAACGCCAATGATTCTTCTTATCATAACAACAAAATATGGTTTTTATCTTATCGTTAATAGTATCATATTTCTTGTTAGGTCGTGATATTTCAATCTCTACAGAGGCCTGCTCAGTTAGAAATTTCATGACATGCCTGCTCATTTCTGATAACCTTTTGTAATTTTGTAAGTGTTGGATGAGTTACATTAAGTCTCTTTTTAAAAGCCTGATGCCAACAGCCTTCCAGAGAATTGTTCGTTCTCGGCAAATTGTCATTAACTCGAGTGTGAACAAACCACAATCAACATCAAACAATGGTTTCCTCCTTCGACCTCTCTGGATCATTACTAACCTCGTAATTTCGAAGTAAACCAAAAAATCACTTAATAATTCATCAGTTTCAGCATCTAAGGACTTCACCAATTCGACAAATAGTTCATGTACATCTGCGGGTGGGACGAAGGCAGTAACTGGTTGATGAAAAAGGGCGTTATTGGGGTTCCATATACCACTGCTCTCATCCACAAGACTGGATATTTCACCATAAGCATTGGGCAGAATGAAAGAAACAACCTGATATAGATACCGAATGCACTTTTGCCGAAGGACAAGAAGGCAGGTAAATAGTAATTAAGGAATTAGTGAATTGGTCGTTGGTATTATCATCTTAATCTCTTAGAAAATGTTTTCGTCCTCTTATTTATTTATGGTTTGTAGAAATATTCGGCATTTTGTTTGTTCGACTTAATGTATATTAGGTATTTTGTCCGTTCGGCGTTGTGCCTGTTCGGCATTCCGTCCGTTCGGCTTCCAGGCTTCTGCTTCTTGTCCTTCGACAAAAGTGCATTCGGCATCCGGTCCGCGCACGTAATCCCAGAATGGTAACTTGTGTTCTTTTGAAACTGCACAAACTCAAAACCCAATGGCCAGTCACTTGTATCATTATCACGGAGCAATGAAATTAGCATGTCTTTTATATTACAGTTGAGATGTTCAACTAAACCCTGACTCTGCGCATGCCTTGGTTTACCATGGACCATTAACAAGTCCGGTCAAAGAAGTCTGAGTTCCGAAATGACTACCGCTGTAAATTCACTACAATTATCGCCCTGAAAAATTTGAGGGGCTCCAAACATTGGAAATTTGTCAATTAGCTGGAATATAACCTCAGCTGTCCCTTTTGAAGTAAAGGGATGCAATATGCAATACTTTAAGTGATCTTCATTACGCCATTATCAACATATATTTTCCTTTGACAGAAAACTGCATGTCAACAAGATCCAACTGAGCTCGTGAGCCAAAGTCCTTTGATAAGATCAGCTTGACAGTAACACTCTTGGTCATACATCCTTTCCGTTTCTTTTGACACTGAACGTTTGCCTATCTTCACAAAGCTCTCACCATTTTGTCTCTGTCGCCAAGACCCTTGTTAATATAAGCATGTTTTATTGCGTTAAACATATCTTCAATGTTCAAAAAAATAAATAGGTTCCTGAGTTTTATCACTCTGTTTCTTTATCAACTTTTCAACATCATCGCATTGAAGAATTTCGTAGCGTCCAAAGATGCAATATTGTCGATTTGATTTAATTTTTTTGCAGATGCTGCTACTCTAAGTTTCTCTATCAGATTGTAGTATTCAATTTTAATCAGTAGTAATGATGTTGATTCAGAGTTATTCTTCAACACCACTTTCTCGTAAAATAGTGCTACCTCAGAACACACCATATCTTCTACAGTCCAAGTAAAGGCTATGGCAGGACATGGGGTTCTGAAAAACTGGATAAGTGGAAGTGTGGATCAGATGAACACACGCCAACACACACACACACACACACACACACACACACACACACACACACACACACTCAAACTATCAGAGTTATAGTCACCGTCTAAATTGCCTGTAAACTTTTATTGATATCTAAATTGACTGGGCGAACCCGACAATTCACATATAGCCTAAAAAGTTCAGTCTTCTTTCAATTTGTCTGATTTTAGACATTGACTGTTATATTAGGGAAGAGATTACTCTCAGAGGGAACCATTAGATGATTACTTTGTCGAAAGGATAATCCAGTGAGTCCTATCACCTCTGTATGAAACGCAAAAATAAAGAACCCTATTATTATGATTCACTTGTCATGTGAGTTATTTGCAATGTATAGTATATTTATGTCTTTATTTTTGTGAGGATATATCTATATATTGTCCTTGTCCTTGAAGCGGAGGACCTAAAATTTAGACTTGGGCCCATCCGTTTCCATTATTAATGTTTCAATGTCTGTTACACCCCTTCTTTGAGTAATGTTCCAAGCATAACCAGGGAGCATGAAATGGAAGACTTATATTAAAAAATGTAATATACACATTCAAGACAGACGGAATACTATCAAAAGGGCTTCTAGTATCAGTATTATTCCAGTCTTTCATTTTCTTCTATTTATGCTTTCGGGACACCTGTCTGAAAATGTCATTCTTTTAAGTGGATGATTCATTTCATGATAGGAGAGAAGTAGAAGACGCTATTAGTAAACTCTCCGATTCGTTTAACCATGACAATATTTTTTTTATAAACTAGTTTTTACAGTTGTATCTGTTGAACGCTGTGATTGCTTCAAGAGATGAAATTTTAAATGTTAGTGGGTAATTTATTTGATAGGCATTAATAAAGAGTAAACGATCAAAACGCTACCATTTCACTCGAAATTACTACTTTTTTCATTCGATATTTAATTGGTGAAACAACAATACAATTACATCAATAAGCATACCATTCAAAAGACTGAAAATTAATATTTTGAATTGTAAGCTTAAAGATGTAATTGCATTGTTGTTTCACCAAATAAATATCGAGTGAAAAAAGTGGTCATTTCGAGTGAAATGGCCATTTGGTCGTTTAGCCTATGTAAAATGTTGCAAGAGTTTCATTGACAAACAAGTTCCAGAAAGAGTAGAATCCTAACTCTGGCAGGAATTCCACTTCAATATCTGAAGAGGAAGAGACAGAAGGTAGAACGTGTCCAACGGGTGTTTGATAAAGTCCTTCCTGCTTCCCTTGCTCTGGAAATTCCCTTTCCTCTCACCCAGCAGTCACCCTTTACATTTAATCCCTTTTGTATATGTGAATCGACCATTTCAGCTTTTGATATTCATGTTAACGTTTATTGCTCCATCTGATTTGAGTTATTTTTTCAATCTGCGCTTTCGTCCTCCTTCCTTGAAAAAGAATTTCACACTTCTCTGTAGATAACAGCCACCCCGCAGCCTCTTCAAACTGATAATTCTAATCTCACACCTTATCTTCAATAATTATTATCAGTCGTGGAAAAAATGATGCGTCAAGTCTAAGATCACATGTATACAAAACTAGTCATTCTCCTCTCTCCATGTTCTAACGCAAACTTCACTTAGATCTTAAACACTTACAATTGTTTTTCAACTGTTCCATACATCGTCAATCCTCAAGATTACCTCGGTTAATCGTAGCCTTACCTCATCTTTTTGCCGTCCATATAATAAAACGCTTTTCCTAGGCCTTGTCTCTGGAAGAGATGATAATGTAAGTCCCTCTGAAAAAAGAAAGAAAGAAAAAATATACGCCTGTTACCTATCACAAGAAAAATAAAAAATCGGCTTTCTATTCCAAGCTTTGTCCTACTGATTATCTCTTAATGGTCAGGTTATATTGCTCTCAAACGGGCACGTCCTAAGGGCATACTGAATGTCCTCGAAGGTTTTTGTTGCATTCCTCTGTGACATAAAGATCATGTGATACTCCGCCTCTTCAGTCACGTTGCGGACGCACATACCCATTCGCGGTGTCAAGTAGAGTGTGTCCGTGCTCACCACCTCGACTCGAGCGTTTTAACGATCGTCAGCGACCACCATCCATTCACACCTGAAATATCCTCTGATCGATCTCTTGAAACATTAAAGCTTTTCAAAATACACGGGCTCTTGTTGAACATTCCAGTCTCTTCTCGAAAGAGTCCGTTGCCCCTGTATGACATCATAACTATTAACCACCTTTGAAGAGCGACTAACACATATATAGCAAATGCAGATCTCTCTCAACTTTCAAGCATCTGAATTACTCCTACATTATAAACACTTGTCAACACACCCCTTTCGCTGTTTAATTCAACCTCTGCAATACTATACAATACATTTGCAGTAGCAATATTATTGATGTTAATAAACCTATAACTCTCGAGTTACTCTGTCACTTTCTTCTTTGATAAAGAAACAATAACTCTCTCTCTCTCTCTCTCTCTCTCTCTCTCTCTCTCTCTCTCATTCCATTCGAACAATTCCCATTTACAGTCAGCGTTACAGATAGTGGTTGACAAAATAAGTTTCACCACTTCAGCCATTTTACCTGTTTTCTTTCATAAAGTATTCGTAATTCTTTTTCTTATAAGTATCAGCCATTTACATATTTTCCTTCTTAAAGTAATTCGTAATTCTTTCTTATAAGTATCAGCTATTTTACATATTTTTCTTAAAGTAATTAGTAATCTTTTCTGATAAGTATTAGGTGCTTTCTTTTTCTTCCTTATTTTCCCAGATCCTTCAACATAATATTTATTTGTATAACATATCTTTTTTCTTTCTAATCCCTAAACGTAATGCCTTTTCAGTTTTTTTATATAAAAAATTTTCTTTGTCGTACCAAATTATTACGAACTAGAAATATTTTAGTTTTCCCATTTTTTGTAGATACTAATGCAGCTTGCCTTTTCTCATTCATAGATCTATTTCTTTACACTGACTGCAATTAATTCTTACTAGGTATTTTCATGATAAAAATATAAACGTTTCCCGTGAACGTTAAAGCTTACTTCCCTAATCCCTAAACTGCCTACCTGCCACTCTCTCTCTCTCTCTCTCTCTCTCTCTCTCTCTCTCTCTCTCTCTCTCTCTCTCTCTCTCTCTCAATAGCAAAAGTACACGATTTGCATGGCGTTTAAAAGAATGCTTCAAGGTAACGTTCCTCTCTATGACATTGATTGTTGATTACCTTCTATGTATGAAAGGTAACGCAATAGGCAAGTAATGCCATTCAAATAAAGTCTGGAAGGAAAATGAGGAAATTTGAGAAGGAAATGGTACGAACGTAACAGGAAAGAAGCCAAAATATATTGTGTTTGAGAGAGAAAATTCGTCCCATCTCCTACCGCTCCCTTAAAAAGAAAGAATGACAAAATGGCAGAGTAGAAAAATGAAATGCAATTTTCCCTCGGGTATTTATATGGTTATTCTCCCTTCTGTCTTATAATATTCTCTTCCGAAATTCCAAGAGAGAGAGAGAGAGAGGTTATTCATGAGACAAGAACGTAATTTGAGATGATCTTGGCCAAGAGGTCAATGTGCCTTGTGGTATAAGTAGTTGCCATCTGTCGACAGTGGTAAATCGTAACTTGTGTGAAGAGGGCATTATTATCGCTGGAACCCAAAGGCTAGAAAGTCTCTTCTGGAACCGCCCCATTGAAACGGGCAATGCTTAGATAAAGAAAATACTGTAATTTAGCAAAAGTTTAGATAACCACCTATTGTATTTAACTAAAACTTTGTGCAGCTTTAGTTATCAAAACATGGAATTCATTTTTCCACTTTATGTAAAACATCCACATATCATAATGAAAGATCAGTGCTAATTCTTAATTATGAAAGTGAAAGAGCAAATTACTTGCGTTGATGATATTGCTCTAGAATTACTTAAAACTAAGAGTGCCGACGGAAATAATTCTTCCGTCGGTTGGTTTACTCAACAGCAAATCCATAAAGATCGTCCTTCGCTAAGATTTCTATATATTCCAGGTTTATGTCTTTGTTTTTCTCTAAAATGTAAATAAATAAGCAGACACTTTCAAGGGAAGGTCGCTTTGATGAAGAAATAGCAAAAGATGATAAAATCCTGAAAAATGTTACAGGAATTTGTTCCTTTCCCTGGTAAGACCTTCACCATTTTGAATCAAAGAGCTGAGCATCTTAAACATTACGTGAACATGGTAATAGAGACTCGAGTTCTACTCTCCAGTTGTGAAAGAAAAAATTACTAACGCGTTCGCCTGAAATGGATTAAAGATGCAGATTGTACTACTTTGTGCAGAAAAATCCTTTACGGAAATGAGAAAAAGTTAGAAGCGTTTTCTTTCTCAATGGAGAGAATAATACCTACTTCAAAACTCTTGAAAAAAGTTTAAATGAATGAAGCCATAAACATTTTTTACTGCTGGATAACTGGAGCCTTTTTATAGGTACTCTAAACCCAGTTGATACCCAGTTCGATATTATTCAAATAGATGATAAGATGAGCATTTTGAAAAAAGTAAAATTGTCTTTCCGAACAAAATGACTAGCTTGCATGTCAATTTTTATTACCTCCGACAAGGTTGTTTAAATCATACATGTTTGTCTGCTTTGACGAATTTTTCAGGACAGTTAATGTCTTGTCCGATGGGGTTTTAGAAGTAATGTAACTATCAGACTTTAGTGAAATTCAATGATCAAAATGAATTTATCTTTGATAATAACTTGAATAATTTTATTTTAGGACTTTCCTAATGAAGCTGATGTGCAGATTTTGGTCAAGGTCAAGGAAAAGTTTTCAATTAGAAGGTCAAAATTCTGAATGTCCTCCTCGTTCAAAATAAGGTACCCGAAATACCAGACAAAATTTAGCAAATGCATATAGAAATATTTTTATGTAAATATTCTATATGTTGAGATCCAGCACCCTTATAATTCCTGAAAAAAGAGCTCAAATAAAGCCTTCTTTAATCAAGAAGAAGAGAGGCTTAGATTGATAGATGGCAAACTTGGTGCTGTCTTGGTGGATTCTGATTTGTATCCGAGTTTAGGGTCACTTCCACTACCAATGGACACCGTTTTGCTTTATTTATTATTATTTACTTATATTTTCTTTTTTTTCACAAACGTTACCTTGTCTTCGTGTTTGCCGCTTAAAATTTCACAACGCAAATACTTTAATGCTGTTTATCTCACGAAAGTGTTCTTGCGCATTGTATCGGTTGTTGCAGTACAGTAAATAGCGTTTTCAGTTATTCGTTACACAGGATCAGTCTGGCGACAGCCACCAACTTCATACTTGAGGATCATGTAGAACCATTTTTTTTTTTTATCATGTGTGAATACAAGACTGAAATAGAACAACTTACATTACGACTTTTGTGGCGTTGCGGCAATGTTCACAGCAACCAAGCATTGTGGTGGATATTATATTGGATATTATAATATATATATATATATATATATATATATATATATATATATATATATATATATATATATTGCTCTTTTGATGACTGATTTTGTTTTCAAAAATAAATTCATACTCGCAATAAAAATCAATCTTCGCAATCTTTCGAATTGTAAACAATATACAGAACGAAATTCAGCCTCTTTGTTCATCTATTAGCTTTGATGATGTCCGCAAGGTAAACTCCTATTAAGTAAACAAATTACTATATATTATGGGTGGGTAATTATAGTAGTTATGTAGAACTATGATGATGGACTTGCAATATAGAGCCAGACAGTTTCCTTTTATCCGTATAAAATCGAAATAGAGGACGTTGTGGAATGAAAATAGCGAGTATTTGCTGAGTCCCAAACGGAATACATTACTAATTAACAGTTTTTTATACATGTGATCTAAGACTTTGACGCATCATTTTCCACGACTGATAATTATTGGAGATAAGGTGTGAGATTAGAATTATTCAGTTTGAAGAGGCTGCGGGGTGCTGTTATCTACAGAGAAGTGTGAAATTCTTTTTCAAGGAAGGAGGACGAAAGCGCAGATTGTAAAAATAACTCAAATCAGATGGAGCAATAAAACGTTAACATGAATATCAAAAGCTGAAATGGTCGACTCACATATACGAAAGGGATTAAATTATCATTCAATCTCGGATTAGATCAGACTAATTCAAACACCAGAAAAAAAAAAAAAAAAGTAGTTTTATCATTTATACCCATGTGGTGAAAAAAAAAATTTATTTGGAATGCAAAACTATTCTCTAATATTATCTAAGAAAAGAGCTAAAGCAAACACCCAGTACGAAATAGTTTGATAACGAGTCTATGGATTTGTAGTATTCCAGAATCCATGGCATCTTCTACTCTCCCTCTCCAGAATCCGCCTTCACAAAAGGTTTGACATACCAGGCTTTGCCTTTGGGTTCAGTGTCACTCCAGACTCCACGGTGTGCGGACGTCTTTTTTTATTCTTTCTTTTTTTGGTCAGTGTTTTTAGCTTTCAATTGACCTATCAGATGTTGGCGTTATTATATTATTATACAGAATCTTCCCCCATTTTTATTAGAGTTCATTTTTTATCGCCTCGTGTAATTACAGATGTAGTTTATTTGTGAACAAGAGTAAATTTTTATTTTGCCTTTTATTTATTCTATACTTTCATATTAATTACCCATTTATTTCATTCCATTATTAGAGCTCCAGATTGACGTTCTTTTAAAAAAAAACATAAACAAGAAATATCTTAATCGATAAAAAGTTTTAGATTATTTTCTTTCATATTTTACCTTGAACGTTTTCTTATCTTTATGAAATATTCTATAATCAACGTCGTCCTCGTTTTATGACCATGGCAGAGTATAAAAAAAAAAAAAAAAAAAAAATTGTACACGAGTTATCATTGTCATTTATGCTTTTATTATGCACCCTATAACTAAAGCAGAGAAAAGTGACAATGGGGTAAAGTGGATGTATAATAAAAACTTACCTAGAGCGTGGTAAAAGGTGCGCTCAGTATCTTGCAAACATATTTACCAGGCACCATAAACCTACACAGGAATTGCTTTCAATGTCATGAAAACTGGAAAGAACATTTTAGCGGGAGTTGCTTATAACCTACTAAAAGGAAGTGAATATTCTTTTAAAGATCGGTCAGGCACGATTGGTAATAGTCATTATTTTCATTATTTCTAGTGATTATCTTTAATATATTTTGGTCTGATTACATATATTCCAAATTCATTATTTCATGGCTAACATAAATTTCAAAGTTTTATAGAATATCCTGTAAAATCGATTAGGTCAAGTTTTACCAATCCCAATATATAATCTCCTACAGCATCGACAGAAATGAGATGATTCATGATTATTCTTATTCATTCAGAGGTTATCATATAAAAATAGTCTATAATATAACTAGCTGAATTTTACGAAATCAGATGTCTACCAAATATCATGACGTTTACTTTGACATAGTACAGATACGTCGGCGACAAAATATGCCTGTGACCACGGGATGGCGACAACTTGGAGTTTTTAGAGCTTTTGAATGGTTTGATTCCATCTAAAACGTTCAAATTGGAATTAGAACAGAATAAAACCCTACCACTTCTTGACACAGTCGTTATGAGAACCGACAACGGATTTAAACGAAAATTACACCGGAAACCAACAGCAGTGAATGCTTTCATTCCTAAGTTTTCCAGCCATCACCCTAAAATAAAACGATCAGTCTTCTCAGGGATGTTTTTACGAAAATACAGAATTTGTGCTCCTGGATTTTTAATAGAGGAAATTCAGGATATATATGAAATTACCGGAGACTTATGTTACACAGGGTATTATATTGATAGTTGCCACCAATGTGCCAAAAAAGCATTTTATTTTAGTTTTAGTTTTGCCATACTGTTGAAAATTTTTATCGATTGTACGTAGCCTGAAATGTCTGAAAATGAATGTTGTTTTTAGTAATAATTCGTTTTTCAAGAATTCATTGTTGTGTAATAAATCAGTAATGCCAGCAGGAGGGCTGTACACCATTGATTGCTCAACTTCTAATTCACCCTCCTTATTCCCGGGCAATCTGGTAAAAAACTAAGTAAGAGAGTTATGCATCATAAATATAATGTACAGTTTACAAACAGTTCAAGTGCCATCTTTTGTCACGTAAGGGACTTTGAACACCCTGTAGACTGGAATTCGTCTAGAGTACTTTTTAGAAGTTCTTCAATGCCAGACAGATTGTTAGTTGGAGGATGCCTCATTAGCTCTTTTAGGAACGTGAATTTGAGTGATGGACTTTTTGAATAGACGAATTGTTGAAAAGCTTATTCTTGATGACTTAAAAGTTGAACGAGCTGTTAGATATTGTACAAACAGATGGTTTTGTAATGTGATTTGTAGTAACTTCATATTTGCGCTGAGTATGTTTTTTTTAACAATGTTTATTTGCATATTTAAGATTTTTTTTTATTGTTATTTGTAACCTAATATTGCTTTCTTGTGTAAGTTGTTTAACACCGTGAAGATGACTTTGAAATAAAAGTGGAAAGTCTTGGTACCTCCTTTTATTATTCACGTGAGGATATCTTATATGCACACACCCACACACATATAACAAGGTAGTAACCAGCAAACGGAAGTAAAATTACGTTTTTAGTACATCGTTATGATCACCTATGAGGACACTTAGACAGCTTCACCGAAAGAACCAAATCAACTATTTGCCCTCCAGCTCTAGACGAAACAAAATTAACTTTAGAAAGAATTCTTTCTCCTCCTGAATATACAAATTTCTGCCCTTATATGTTTTTCTTTGAATAAAGTATGTACCTTCTCAAAGTTATAGCAGTGAATAATCTCGTCAATAACTCAATTTTTGACCGAAGGGCAGACCTGGGTCACTCATGGAGGACTATTCACCCCCTGTACAGGTGGGTGACGACTCTCGAAATAATTATCAAGAAGTCTAAATAGACCAAAAAAAAAAAAAACGCCCAAAGGGTGGGCTCTCAATCACAGGCTAAAAGCATGTATATAGAGAGAAGTGACTTTGAATTTCAGGTCTGCCTAAGTCGAAAACAACCATTCCAATGACAAACCTCCCCACTACAGGCAAGGAGAGCCGTTCCAAGAAAGAAGAAGAACAGCGCATTCCATCCATCAACTGTTTCCACCCATCGTTACCATGTTCACCCTATTTCGCCTTGGACAGGTGTTTACCTTTTGTGTGACTCTCAATTATTTCCAGTTTTTAGGATTATTATCTTCATCCTAATGTGAGTTTTATCATTAATCATTCATTTTAGCCTATAGTTCATTTTGGTGTTTCCTTTTGCTTAATACATACGTATTTCGTTGTTAATTGGCTGGTCAAGACTGTGTACTCATCCTGAGCAATGCGGCGGCCATTTTTGTTGTCAGCCTTAATGAACTATGGGGTTCGCTTATATACTTATGCTCTAAGATAAGTTAGCCTAGCTTTTATATTATTTGGTTTGTGTTTTTTGTTCGTGTTTTACCTTTTCTAGGATAACCTAGGGTCAGTTTAGAGGGTAGGTAGGCTATGGTTAGGCACCACCCCCCCTAGCCCCCCCCCCCTTCCTAGAGGTGTGCTCCCCAGGTGTAGCCCTCCCCCCCCTCTCGGTCTTCGGCCAGGGGTGTTTTGGGTAACGTTGGTTCTCCCCCTATCAACCTTTTTGATGGTGAGCAGGAGAACCCCCGTGAGTTATCTCGTCCTTCGCGGCAGCGCTGTCTCACGGAGGGTGCAGTACGATACCTCTTCTATCCTGAACCAGGTATCTGTTCAGGATAGGTGGAAGAAGGCGGCAGGACCGCGTCCTTTGAGTTGAGGGTGTATTTACTTGAGCGGCATATTTCATGAAGGGTTTTAGCAACGCGGCAGACATTCAGATTGCTAATGTCTGCCGCGTTGGCGATACCTCCTCTATCCCGAATCAGGTATCGTTTCAGGATAGGTGATAGAAGGCGGAAGGACCGCTTCCATTAAGTTGAGCGTGTATTTACTTGAGCGGCATACCATTTCATGAATGGTTTTTTTAGCAATGCGGCAGACATTCAGATTGCTAATGTCTGCCGCGTTGGCGATACCTCTTCTATCCCGAACCAGGTATCTGTTCAGGATAGGTGATAGAAGGCGGCAGGGCATCTTCCATTAAGTTGAGCGTGTATTTTTCTTAAGCGGCATACCATTTCATGAATGGTTTTTTAGTAACGCGGCAGAAATTCAGAGTGCTAATGTCTGCCGCGTTGGCGTTAATGACTCCTAGTGCGTATATATATTTTTATTTTGATGTGTTTTTTTATTCATTCCCATTCTGCAGTTTATATTGTATATATATATGTATTTATGTATATATATATGTATATATATGTGTGTGTGTATGTATATACATAGTCTGTTATATATTTGTTTGCGTTTTCTTGCCGCCCTAGTTTATTTATACAGCCTTACGTACCGCCCTAGTTAATTTCTCAACCTTACCTGCCGCCCTAGTTAATTTATCAGCCTTACCTGCCGCGCTCGCCCCGTTTTTTCATGGTAGCCGCAGGATTATACTGGTCGTCCTTTCTCTGCATTTGCCGTTTGCGATTGGGACGACAGGTCTTTGTAAGGGAATGAATACCTTGATTACATATCCTGCCGCCCCCCCCCCCCCACCCCCACCACCCACCCCCAACTTTCGTAGCAGCTATAGGATTACGCTAATTGCTGCGGTTGTGGGCGGCGGGACTATAATTGGAATAATGAATCTTGTCTGCCGCCTTAAGGAGGGATGCCACCTTTGGTTCGGCAAAGGATTTTTTGATGATTTTGATTCATTAAGAACTCTTCCTTCCAGGATGCCCTGCCGCGAATGCAATCACGCAACAGAAGACATAACCCACGACTTGTGCAGGACCCATGCCTTTTGTTCGAGGAATCATCAATATCATGGCGCAATTTGTGGCAACTGTGATGAACTATGGGACAGGGCCCGTAATTTGGACCAACCCGAAGACGCCATCATTGCCTTTAAGGCTCTTAGTGTGACTGGATTTACGGGTTTAGGAAAAACTCGAAATACAGGAAGAAAGGCCAAGACCATTTCTTTGATCCTCACGAGAGAGCTGAGTTTCAAGAACTTCATGATGTTCATCAGAATTTGAGAGACATACCGCGCCTGGTTATTTTGACTCATCCTGCTGGATCTCAATCCAGGTTGGTATTTTCTTTATCTTAGCTCAGAATATGAATTTTTAGGTTTAGTCTCATTTAACGTGAACTATCCCTGAAGACGTTCCTCTGACGCGTGTCTTTTTCTTGCAGATAATGGAGGACCCAGAAGAGGAGTCCTTATCTGCAGTTGCACAGGATGTGCTTCCTCATGGGCTTCTTCTCTCCCACCCTCACCAGACTCAGGCCCTTGTTCCACTTCGCGGGTTCTCCTGCATCCTCTATCTCCGAGGTGGTTCTCGAAGTCGATGCATCTCGTAACCTGCCGGACGCAACACTGGAACCTCAACCACTGCAAATTTCTAAGCCTACACCTGCCGCCTTTAAAGAACCCCCTAAACAAAATAAGACCTCTGACACTAAGTCCTGCCGCCCTGCCAAAGGAGCCATCCTCAGCATCTAGCTCCAAACTCTAGATCTCGTGGATCCAGACCCTCTAAGGGTAAGTCGACATCCAAATCCTCTGCCGCTTCGTCTTCCCAAGGTTCTAAGGAGGATGCCTCATCCAAAGATTCTTCAATTCTTCAGCAGTGACTCAAGAAGAATGTTCTACCTCTGCCGCCCTTACACAGTCGCCCTCCTGGTCCCAGTTAGCCCCTGCCACCTCAAGGGCGCCGCCCCCTCTCAGTCTAATTCGCAGGATGCCTTGGAGATTATCCTTGATGCAATTAGGGATATGCAACAGAGGATTGTTGCTCTAGAGGAACATCCCTTTATGAAATCTAACTGTGTTTCTTCTTCTGGCGCCACCTCTATCCAGAAGAATACTTCATTAGTTAGAAACACTCAGGAAGCACAGGTTCAGAAGACATCTACAGCTTCTCCAATTCCTTTTCCTCTCGGGAGGTGGTGGTGGAACAAGTAATGGCACAGGTTCATGCATCAGATGATGATTTGTTTCTCATCCCTCAATGGTCTCCTTTGCTGACCCTCCTATGAGAAGCTTTCAATGGATCGTGTTCCAGAGGGCTGGCAACCATTCAAGGATGGAATGTCCTTGGGTGTGGATCCCGGATCCATAGTCTTTGCTGATGGGACGCTCTTGGCCCCCTTTCAGTAGACGTTGATGAACATTCCTATGAGCGTCCCATTTGGAATTTCAAAAAAGAGATCTGGCTCATCCAAGAAAATAAAGGGCATCATCCCAGTCCGCCAAGCTTATGAGCCCTTTTTGATCGTCTTGCATCTGATCCTGCTGCTATCTCAGAATGGACAGATAGCCCTTTCATCCTCCAGGTTCGAGGGGTGAAAGGGCAGTAGTCGTGCATCTAGATGATTCTTCTATAGTATCATCCTTTTTTGCTTCCTCATCTTCCTGGTTCAAGGCTATAACTAGGAATGCAAAAAGTATCATGGGACGAGGCCTCCTGTCCCGCAAATTTTATCCCCGACTCTATTTCTCCCATAACATCTATGGAATATGTTAAGACATTTGAGAGGGGAGAATTTGCTCTCATGGAACCGGCCACCTTGTTCAACTCAGACAGATTACAGCCACTTCCTAAGAATGCTATTCAAGACGAGTGGGGCGCACGTCAGAACTTCCTCAGCTCGTTAAACATGACTATCGCAGCGGAAGCACTAGCCAGACAGACCCCCTAAAGAGGATCTCAACTCTTCAGCTCTCCTACGCTTTGCTAAAGATGTCCTTACAGCCGTTGTGGACAGCCTATAACATCTTTGCGAGAAAGAAATACGAATTAGAGGAAGCTCGCACTTCGGGGCTGCTTTATGGAAAATACTCTGGTTTTTAAAGCTCCTCAGTTCAGATCCACTTTCAAAGGACCTGTTTCATAAGGATGCCTTGGAGGAAGTAGTCACCCAAGCTGATCATCAGGCCAAGTCAATGCTGACCATGCTTGGTTTTAGGAATTCCGCTACAAAGCGCCCTTCTCACAACAAAGACCCAGGACTTCAAAGCGCCAAAAAGAACCATCAACAAGAGAAACAACAACTACAGCAACAGCCTCAAAACCGGGACCAGCAACAGGGAAATCAGAACTTTGGTAACTACAGAAGGAATTACCAGAAACCAAGAGTACGCTTCCTCATCTCCTAACAGACGTCCCCCAGGTACCCCAAGAGGTCGGGGAAACGTAATCCTCATGGCAGAGGTACGAGGTCCCCCAAGCACCCCTAAACGTAACCAGTCTCCAGGGGAGGGGGTAAATACATTTTAGGAATTTGAGGGTTGGAGGGAGACTCCAATACTTTCATCAACATTGGACAAGAGATTCATGGTCTCACAAAATCATAAAGAAGGGGCTGACGTGGAAGTGGTGCAGCCCTCCACACCCTTCCGTACATCTTTCAGGCTTCAAATCCACAACTCCAAGAATTTATTCAGACATGATGAAGGCTGGGGCAATAGAGGAGACGACCTCCTCCCTCTTTCAGGGCCCTTTATTTTCAGTCCCGAAAAAAGATACAAACAAAAGAAGGATCATCTTAGACTTGTCAACCCTCAACAAATCAATACAATGTCCAACCTTCAGAATGACAACTTTGCAAGACGTAAGGTGTTGTGTTGCCAATAGGAGCTTTTGCCACCTCCATCGACTTGAAAAGACGCATATTGGGCATATTCCGATACACCCATATTACAGGAAGTTCCTCGGATTCAGTCTAGAAGGGAAGAAGTTTCGTTTCAAAGCTCTACCTTCGGCCTCAACATCGCTCCGAGAGTATTCACGAAGATCTGTCGTCCAATTCTGAGGGAACTCAGGCAGAAAGGTATCCAGTTATTGGTATACCTGGACGACTGGCTGATATGGGCGAATTCAAAGGCAGATTGTTTAAAAGGCAACAAAGATTGTTTTACAGACCCTGTCCAGGGAGAGGTTTTCTCATCAACAGGGAAAAAATCAAGATAACTCCGGAACAGACTTTCCAGTGGCTGGGGGTGGGTTTGGGACACCACTTCTGGTACCCTGTATCTGTCGAGAGACAAGGTCTTGTCTCTATCTCGAACCCTTTCTTTATTTTTGAAGCGAACATCAGTGTCTCGTCGGCAAGTGGAGCAGATATTTGAAGGCATCCAGTTTGCCTCGATAGTCGACCCTGTGGGCAAAGCCCTTTTTAAAGGGCCTGAATCACTTTTTAATCAAGAATGCCAACAGAAAGCAAAGGGATCAGTTATGTCCGTTCCCTCCTTTCATCAAGAGGGCTCTAGAAAGATGGATGCATCCAGAGATTTTCTCGGCAGTGATTCCTTTCCGTCCACCTCCACCAGTCTGGATGTATACACAGATGCCTCCCAGACAGGCTGGGGGATTCACACATCCGCAGGGCAAATGTTTCAGGGGGTATGGTCTCATCCTCTTTCAGCTTGCCATATAAATATTTTAGAGATAGCTGTAGTGTATATCGCCAACAGGAAGCTGAATCTCCAGCCAGGGATCCACTTCAGATTACATTCAGACAACGCAACAGCAGTGGCCTGTCTGAACAGGAAGGGGTCTGCGAAATCAAAGCCTCTAACGAGTGGACTCTTCTATTCTGAGGCTTCTTCAGAGGAGAAACCTAATGATGACAGCGTTCCACGTGGCAGGGGTGAGAAATGTGATTGCAGATGCGTTATCCAGAAGCCATCCAATACCATCGGAGTGGTCTCTGGATCAGACATCCTTCCACTATGTTTTGTTTGTCCCAGTTGGGATGCCCCAATAGATCTTTTTTGCGACGAGAGAGAATTCAGTTACCTCTCTTTGTTTCTCCAGTGATCGACTCTCAAGCAGTAGGGGTCGATGCCTTCACATTGGACTGGAACAGGTGGCAAGTAATTTACCTGTTTCCTCCAACAAAGATGATCTCAGAGTGCTCAGTTATTTGGAAAGCTTCAGGGAAAAGCAATGCTGATAGCCCCATTGTGGACTGCCCAGCCATGGTTCCCTCTATTGCAAACAAGGGCAAAAGAAAGACTCATAATCCCAAATCCAGTGCTCTCGCAACTAGTTGGGAGGAATCGTTGCTTGTGTGCCTCAAAGATTCTCCTCCAACTAGCTTGCTGGATTTTATGATTAGGATTTATAGCAAGCTATACTCTAGTGATTCAGCAAGAATCTTAATTAAATCCTTAAGAACTTCTACCAATAGACAATATCAGACTGTGTGGAACTCTTTTTGTCATTTTATTAAATCTAATAATATTAGTAAGATTTCAGTGGAAAACTATTTTAGCTTTTCTGAGAACCAAAACCTTTTTTATGACAGACATTTATCTCCTACCACAATTTCAACTTATAAGTCTGCATTATCTAAACCTCTTAAACTGGCTTTTAATATTGATGTATCGGTTCATCCATTTCCAGAATTTATCAAAGCCCTTTTTAACATCGAACCCAATATTCCTCGTACAAAAAATTCTTGGTCTTTAGATAAGGTTTTAAACTTTGCATTGTCTTCAAGGTTCCAAGAGAACCTTGTGTTAAAGATAGTTTATACATTACATTGTTTCTAATCTCCTTGGCTACAGGAAGTAGGATTAGTGAAATCCATTCATTACTGAGGTCAGATGAATGTCTTGATTTTTCTTCAGAGGGGGTCAGACTGTTTCCTAATCCTAATTTTTTGGCAAGAATGAACGTCCTAATTCCAGACGTGAACCGATTTTTATCACTAGACTTAAGGATGATAAAGGAGGTCATCAGCCTTTATGTCCGGTACATAATTTGCAAAAGTACCTTGTTTGACCTGCAATACCAAGTCTTTTAAAAAAAAAAAAAAAAAAAAAAAAAAAAAAAAAAAAAATTGTCACCCAGAAAACCTTTCTGGGACATATCAATTAATAAGTTGAGATTATTTATGTGTCAATTTATTCGTTGGGCTGATCCAGGTTCCTTTCCCAGAACTCATGATTTGAGAAAAGTCGCAACTTCCTTGCTTTTCTAAAGGCATGAATAGCCAAAGAATTTGTGATCTTGTTGGATGTCTTCTATAAATGTTTTCAGAAAACATTATTTGAAGCAGATCTCTAGTATTTCCTTCGTCTTTTGTTGTGCTGGGTTCTGAATCTGGAAGCCTAACTTCATAAATTTAATGGATTTGTTTTATATGTCTTTGTCGTTATCGATTTTATACATAATGTACCTTTTCATTTTGTCCTGAATATATATTTCTATTATAAGTATATATTCAGATTACAATTTATGGTCTCTGTATTAACAACATAATGGGTTGACGTCATTGTGTCAACTGGATTCCTGGTATTCTAGTTATTAAGTATATGTATAATTTTTCTCATATTTCTAGAACCGATACTACTTTTAGGTCTGCCTTAATTAAAATTTTGAGTTTGAGTTTGTCTTCTTTATACTATTGTGGATAATGATTTGGTTAAGGGTTTTTGAGTAAATAACTACTTGGTTACTGCACGTTATTTTTATTCAATTCTTAACATGGTTAAGATAGAGAATCCTTATATTTAAGTATAGTATTATTGAATATTTCTCATTAATTTGCATTTTCCAATGATATTACCTCAGGATACATCAATTAGCTATTTTTCAGGGGTATTCCTCTTCCATCAGCTGATTCCTCTCCCTTCCCTTCTTTTCCTTGTCATAAAATTCTCTTTTTATGATCTTGGTAAGTACTCCATGAGTGACCAGGTCTGCCCTTCGGTCAAAAACGAGGTTTGACGAAGGAAAACATTATTTTGACCAAGGCAGACCTGGGTCACTCAGACCCCACCCCACCCTTCAAGGTTTTCTTTCCTTTTACCTTTCACACAGCTCGATAAAACACTATATTAACTCAATAGGAAACACGGGTAACGATGGGTGGAAACAGTTGATGGATGGAATGCGCTGTTCTTCTTTCTTGGAACGGCTCTCCTTGCCTGTAGTGGGGAGGTTTGTCATTGGAATGGTTGTTTTCGATTAGGCAGACCTGAAATTCAAAGTCACTTCTCTCTATATACATGCTTTTAGCCTGTGAGAGAGCCCTTTGGGCGTTTTTGGTCTATTTAGACTTCTTGATAATTATTTCGAGAGTCGCACCCACTGTACAGGGGGTGAATAGTCCTCCATGAGTGACCCAGGTCCTGCCTTGGTCAAAATAATGTTTCCTTCGTCAAACCTCGTTTTTTGTATCATAAACATCTCATCCGTTATTCTAACTGCTCAACACAATGGATCACTCTGCTTTTCAATACCCTATTCGACAATTGACTGCAGTCCTCTTTAAATTCTGGAATTAACGCTGATAACTCGGTTATAGTACCATTCATAAAACATATGTGAATTTGCCTTAGTGGCCTTAATGATATATTCACAAACCAGGCAGTTGATGGCACTAATAGAGAACAGGGAAAGATCAATGTTAGCTGTTACTCTTAGACACCATCTTAACTATCAGTGAAAACGGCAAGGGAGGCTGGATGATCGAACATGCCCTTGAAAAACCACTGTTCCTGAGATGTTCCTAACAACCTTGAATGTGTTAATTAAACTTTTACATATAATAGCAATAAAGATTTATAGTATACACAAAGTAATGTACTTTTTATTTTTCTTATTTCACTATACTCAACACTTAATCTTATGATATACAGTAGGTTGCAGTAATGATATTTTTAGGTAATTATTATCGTATAGTATATACGAAGTGTATCGAAACTAGTATAGAAATATACTACTGAAAGTACTTACTAATCTAAGAGCCTGGAATGAACGAATAAATAAAGCTTATCCATCAATGTCAAAAAGAAGAAATATAATGTACTACATTATACACAGTATTTCGACAACTAAAAAAACTAATTTCTACTCATAACTAGCTACAACTACAGCAAGGGATACAAATATATTTGCAGTATAAGAGGCTCAGACGATCTCGTTGCTCGTGACTGTTATCTCAGTAAATTACCAGGGAGAGGTGATCCTGAAGGGTAATTTCGTTGGGCGGTTTCATGGAGATTTGTATAATATGCAGTGGACGAAAGTCCAGAAGATCAAGGGTTTCGTATTTATAAAATTCAGTTGAGAGAGAGAGAGAGAGAGAGAGAGAGAGAGAGAGATGAGAGAGAGAGAGAGAGAGAGAGAGAGTTTTCGTGATATAAATCGGGCATAATTCTATTCTAGTTTAATTTCAATTTCTGTTACCGCAACGTTCTCTTTTGACAAAGGCGACGCTTCTTACTTGAAACTGAGGCAGAATAAGGAGGGAAAATAGAATGAAATCGCGGATCTCGAGTCTCATTACGTGAAGCGCATTAAGAGGGAAACTCACATTTTAGCGAGACATGAGACGTTTCGTAGCATCTTGATCTCGAGGATTAAATCCTGACAAGGTATGAGAGGGCACCCGCTCTGTTTATTGACACAATAACTAGATAATGTTACACAGAGATGTAGCAAGTATTAGACGAATAAGTAATGTAAAGACTCAACTATTTCTTTGTTTTCTGTAACAGAAGTTCATTCTAGATTTAGTAGTGAAGGATAGTGAATGTGGCCGTCATTCTTCTATTTATTGGACTACTACCTTACCAGAGAACAAATTATCATTTAAAGAAGCACCACAATACTAAAGGATTCAATCCCATGAAACACTGTTTTTCGGCACATCGTTTATGAAAGCATCGGGTAAAGGTGAAAGTTGCAAGCGCATATTTTATAACCCTGCCTAATATTTGCTCGTATTATTAGAACCAAGTTTAATAGTTCTGGTACTTATCAGAGTAAAAAGGTGAGTTTCCTATTCCAGAGTCATCAAAATCGTAGGTAAGGTATTTGAAAACACAATATTGACGTTAACCAATGACGTCATTAGAATCACCCACACTGAAGAAAGAGAAGTTTACAAAAAAGGAAAAAACTACTCTTCACTGTGGTTCTGGTCACTTGCCGATGACATTCAATAACTGATATTAGTACCCATTCTTGGCTTCAGCGATGTCAATGATGGTGAGCAGAATTTGTCATTACATTATCATTCTCAATAATCTTATTATTAATATTATTATTTTGGTCTATCACAATCATCCTATTCGACTGGGTGGTTTTTATAGTGTGGGGTTCCGAGTTGCATCTTCATCCTTAGGAGTCCATCACTTTCCTCACTATGTGCATGTTTTCTAGGAGCACACTATTCTGTAAGAGTCCTGGAGCTACTGCGGCATCTAGTTTTTCCGGGCTCCTTTTCAGGGATCTTGGGATCGTGCCTTAAACCATTGGCTGAGGGGGTCCCTGTGTGCATGAGATGTCCCCTAAATTTCTCTTCGAATCTTTGAAGCATACATAAGGACAAATGAAAAAAAGTCTGGTTAGAATTTTCCTACCCCGGCAGTAACCGAGAAAAATGACGTAATAAGCCACGCCCATTCCGCTCCTCTGGACGAATATTAAGGGGTAGTGCAAACTTAAATAGCTATATGTCTGAATGTATAAATCACAGAACAAACAAACTATACCTCAAAATGTTTGTAGTTTAAGTCTTCTATAATTCTGTATGTAAATTATGCAAATTAATATGCAGCTGAGGTCTCCAGAGGTCAAAACAAGGTCACGAAAATCTGGTGCAAAGTGAAAATCTCACCACGAAAGGAATACTGCATGAATAATTTAGGTTAGATGTATCCAAGCCTATAAACATGCATCTTTAGCCCTTTCATGTTTCATTATTTTGTATAACTCCAGATCATAAAAAACGTCAAAATTGTTAAGACATATTTGTTGCTAAGTACACAGTGTAGCTCAAAGCTATATGCTGATTATGCGAGCTGTTGACAATGTCTCCTTTTTTCTTTTAACAGATGCCCCTGTGCGTCATTTACTGTAGGACTGACCACAATAGAGGGCAGAATGCAACTTCCTGTATTCAAGAAAACAGAAGAATGTAGCCCTCCAAAGAAAATGACAGTCACAATCTCTCCCATCTTTTATCTCTTTCAACAGTAGAGAAAATGAGCATTTAGTTATCAGTGCATGGTACATATAAGTAAAGTATTTTTGGTGTTGTGGTGGTGAAGGAAAACCCAGGAAGGAGCAGAAACACTCTCTGCTCCTTCCTGGGTTTTTACTTCGCCACCACACACCTTGTCTCACACTCTGTCAACATAAGTATTTTTTTATTTAAAGATTATAACGTTATTAAACAGATTAAAACATAGAATGAGGCTATTGGTTTCATGCATGCTAGATGTAGGGAAGCTGCCTTAATGCTGTGTCGAGTGTGGTACTGGGGTTATGACTATTAGCATAGAACCTACATACATGCTCCATGAATCTAAGATCTAGGACTCATCATTCATACTCTTTACAATTTTCTTACTGTCTGTTTCAGAACTTCATGATTGCAATAACGATGGAGGCGGGAACCAGTGGGGTGAAATTGCTACCGGGCCGAGCCAACAAATTCGCAGTGGGACAAGTGCATTATTTGCCAAAGAGCAACAGAGGATGCCACAGTCAGCACATGAATGGGAGGGGGGAAAAAGGGACAAAACGCATCAGAGATGTGGCAGACATTCGAAATGACCATGTTGCAAAGCGTTTGAAGTCGTTTCACTGGCACTGATGAACACTTTGTCTACCACATGACAAAAAGCTGTTACAAGACTTAAACAATGAAAAGTACTCTCTGAAAAAAATCGTAGACATCATTACAATATGTTATTTAAATGGCGTACATTCCGCAAACGGTGACACCTTCACATTTGAAAGGTGCGTGAGTTCACCACTGGGTTAGAAAGACAAGCCGATCAGTTGCATTTGGTCTTTCTAATTCCGCAGCAAAAATATAAGCTCTTACACGAAATCTGTCTTGTTGTTGTTCTTCTTCTCCACCTTCTTCTTCTTCTTCTTCCTTCCTCCTTCTTCTTCTTCTTCTTCTTCTTCTTCTTCTTCTTCTTCTTCTTCTTTATCATATGTGAAGACAAGAACGAAGAGCAAATCATGGAAACTTTATGGAACAATAAGTCTGAAACAGAACAAGAAACCTCCAGTATCATTCTTGTGGCATTTGGCAATGTTCACAGCAACCAAGCATTTGTAGTGGACACTGATTTTTGTTCCAAAAATCATAAAAAAAAAATCGCTTAAATTTCAGTCTTTGCAATCTTTCGTACGTAACAATATACAGAACGAAATTTCAGCCTCTTTGTTCATCCTATTAGTTTTGATATGTTCGTTGAAGCAAAACAAACAATATATTATGGCCAATTATAGAAGTTATGTGCATTTTTGGACTGTCTTGTAACATAGTGTAGGGACTTTCCTTTTATCTATAAAAATTGAATTGAGGACGCTGTAGAATGAAAATGTGAGTATGTGCTTACTCCCAAACGTCATACATACTAATTAACAGGTGCACACAAAACTAAAGAGAAGTGACTGGTTGCTCGAGTAATATTGATGTTGTTGAGTTGCATTTCTAATCTGGCCTAATGATTGCATAAATCAGTCTGTTCCCAAAATATACTCTTTTCACACACTCAGGTAGTAAGCCACAAACTAATAATGCGTTTAATTTTGAAAAGCATTAATTAAAATTGCCCCATTTATTGTCCCAAAATGAATTCTTTCCAGAATTAAATGTATTAGTGCCCAGCATCAATTTAAAGTTGAATGGGAAACAGACAACAAAATTCCTTTTTTTGATGTTTTAATAATCAGAGACACGACAGAATACAAATTTGCCATATACAGAAAACCAACGTTCTCACTTTTATACATTCACTGCTTCAGCTATCATGATATTCCTATCAAGATAGGCGTAGCCAGCAACCTATTCTTAAGAGTCTTACAAATTTGTTCTCCAGATTTCTTGGAAAAAAAATGAACTAATTCGTAAGCAGCTTTCATCTTTAAGGTATCCTGACCATATAACTGAGAAAGCAATCCACAAAGCAAACATAGTTTTCTACCGACCCCCTCAAGACAAGACCAGAGACACACCCAACAATAAGATAAGAATTCCACACCTGGACAGGATTAAAACAGTGACCCAAACCTCGGAAAAATTTAACCCTTTTGCATCTACTTACCCAAACACCTTAGGCAAATCCCTGATTAACGTCCAACAAAAGACATCCCCCAAGGAGACAGGCGTTTACAAAATCTCATGCCTGGACTGTGACCAATCTTATATCGGATTTACAGGAAAATCTCTTCCCCAGAGATTAAAACAGCACAAACGGTCAGTTAGGTATGAACAACAGAACTCAGCTATTTCAACCATATAAAATAAAACCTGACCATAGTATAACTGAAATTTGTCACATATACTGATAGCAGCAACTGCCGGTACAAGAGTCAAATGATGGAATCGGCCTTGATTAAAGAGAGGAAGGTAATGAATATATCAAAGGGTGCATGGGACTCAGATATCATCGACAAGGTTTTCATTCAACGACGCTTAAGAAGGTTAAAGGAAGATTATCAGTGGGGGAGATGACCTAAATTGGCTTACTTGTGGATGAACATCTTGGTATAAATACACCTTTTCTGGTAACTTTTTTTTTTTTTTTTTTTTTTCTCATCATCTACCTGAAGAGGGAGACAGTAGTCTCTGAAATATAGTATTTATCTCTCTATATTTTGGTGTTTTTATGGGCTCCTTTTATTAGATGAAATTGTGTTATAACAAAACATTTTACCAGTTCCATATATATATATATATATATATATATATATATATATATATATATATATATATATATATATATATATCTATAAGTTAGTAACACTGGTACTTCAGGATCAGGTTTAAGTTTTTATCAACATGAACAATAAAAAATAATACTACAACCGCATATGCGAGAAAGAGAAAAAAAATGCGAGACTGTTTGGTGTCTCGAAATTATCTTCGATTATCGGAAATCAGAAATAGTCATATGAGTCCGGTAACATCTGAATACTTAATTCCATGTAAAAGAGGAGATGTGTCTATGGGTCTCAAGACGTATAAAATGTAGGTGACACATCTCTTCATGGGTATAATTTATCCTGGAAAAGTGATCAATACCTATTTCCGGAAATCATTCACTGTACTCTCTACTGATATTGTTACTACTGCAACAACAATAACAATAAACTATTATCACTGCTGCTACTACTACTACTACTACTACTACTGCTACTACTACAACAACAACAACTACTACCACATACTACTACTACTACTACTACTACTACTACTACTACTACTACTACTACTACTAATAATAATAATAATAATAATAAAATAATAATAATTAATAATAATAATATATTCATAAATGTCTCAATTATAAAAACCCTATAGAAAGTATTAAAACCCCATTTCTCAGCAATATTCGGCAAACATATATTGGAAATTTATCACGAAAAAAAAAAAATAACAGTGAGCGATGTGATCTGAGCAAAAATGGAAAGGGCAGTAGAGTACACCATTTATCATTTAAGATCCTTAAAAAAACAAGGACCATTCCTATATCACCAGAGACCCTCCGATCTCACAGTCGAAAACTTCCATACGTTTGAAAATCAGAATGTATTATGAACTTTATTCTACTGGAAATTGCTGATTGTTCAAACAAGAGACATGGAACTAGCTAAAAAAGAATTTGTGTTTGACAACTGTATAGACCATCAAGGACAAATTACATTGCCCAATTCTGTCGGTATCAACTTGCAGATAGCTAAATGGAAGATAACTGATAATTTCATTATATTTCATAAATATTTTTAATATTTAAACATGCCGTTATATTGACAAATACAAATAACGTTGTGTTAGCTTGATCTATTTTAGCAAGAGAACGTGTAGTTTATTAAAATGAAGATGTTAACTAAGAAGCACTGTTAACATTACCAGTCTAGCTAGAATCCAGTATATGTGAAAAAATTATTATCTACAATATATATCTAATATCACATTGCTTCTGAATTTACATAATGAAAATAGCATAAAAAGAAAAAAACATTCCAATCGGGAAAAATACTCATCTCCAATTGTATGTCCCTTTTTTTCGGTGGCTCAACGTGTCGATTTTGTTTGCGAGACATTTCTTCCCCTAGAATCATATTGTGAAGGGATTGAACAAATTATCTGGAGTAGGGCTTGTATTCAACTTTCAAAAGGAGACCTATTTCGTTTATAATGCACGGATTTCGATGAGGACAGCATCTCTGATATGTAAAACTATCTCTCTCTCTCTCTCTCTCTCTCTCTCTCTCTCTCTCTCTCTGCCAATATCACGGCCTCATCGTTAAACATTCGCATTGCCTACCGTACTTCCGCACATTACAGAATCCGTCTAAAGATATTTTATCCTTCTATGTTGTTCTTCTCTGGTGTTCCTGCGGTCATCCGAAAATTGGAGTTTTTCATTGGGGTTTAGTATCATTAAAATGACGTCACAATTAGTATGATTATCGACATTACGTTATTTTCATTAGAAATTCAATGCATTATTTGAGGAAGAAAGAAATGCGTTATGTTATTATACTCTCCAGGCAAACATACCCGTAAAATCAGTCTTGGATAATTTGCAATCATATCTGTTAAAAGAATATAAAACGAGGCCATAGAAAAAAAAAAAAAAAAAACAAAAAAAAACAGGCAACAATGAGTAAAAATTACACCAGTGAGTTAGATCAGGTCGCGTTTCCGAGAAAGGATACACCGGAGGTTTCTCAGAGCTGAAATTCCGGAAAAACTTCCCCCATTGGCAGAATTTAGGCGACTCGGAGCGACAAAACCTCTATTTATTTCCAGATTTAGAACCACAAGAACTATCTTCCTCTCACTTATCCTGGAAAAAGTATAAGAAGAAGAGTTATTTGTTTTCCAGGTAGTCTGGTCGTGATTCTGCTCGCTTCCTCCATGTCAGTGAATTTCGGAAGTTATCATACTTCAGCAAGAAAAGTAGACAGATCATGATAATAATAAAGACAGCAACAACAACAACAATAATAGTAATAACTTTATTTATTAAATTTTCAAGTAGTTCATATACTTCATACTATCAGAGAACCTTCCGGTCGTCCAAAATTTCATTGCTTCGTAATATAAGTTGAAATTTTCAGCCAACATCTATTGCTTCAATCTTAAGAAATCTTTAGTCCTTTCCAGTATACTAAAAATCACATTTATTAGTTATTCACTTATTTGTTCATTTTTTTTTAGAGGAGCTGAAACTCTTATTGGATAAATCTCTTACATCCTTTCAACCTTACTACCGATATGTCTTTTTCTTCTTCCTGTCTTCGGTTTATATTTTCTTCCTTGTTCGACTACAGAACGTTTCTTTTATTTCTACTTGTCCGTTATTGATTTGAGCACTATTACTCTCTGTCTATTTATCTGCATATCCACTTCGTTCCTGTTTTCTTCTGCGTAACATCGTCGTTTTACTCTCATCTCCTTAACAAACTTATAATGATGCACAAATTTTTCTCCTTTTTATTAGGTAACGCCAGTGCCTAAAACCGTTGTGATTTTCGCAATTCTTTATATTAATTCTTTATTAGCTTAACTAATTTGTTTCAAAGGACATTAAGAATACTGAAAATTTTAAAGCAAATGGTGCAGAGATAATATTATCAACCCTTTGTTATACTTCCGTTTTATTGTGAAATTAGAACATTTAATTCACAGTTGCCTGAACATTAGACGAGTTAGTGATGAAATTCTCTGATAAGCCGAAAGTATCGTTCAACATATATTCCATGTACTTTCGTGATATATCATATTCAAGAGCAATGGTTCATAACCTTGATGTCACGCCCAACTAGAGGATCGTCAGCAGTTTCCAGGGGAGGCGCGAGCCCTAGGGAAAAATGAGCTTATGATTTTACTGAATTTTTCCAGAACTAGATGATGAAAGAATTGAATACTACATGCTATTTTATTTAACTGATTTCGGCATAAGCGTCTCCTAAATCAAACTGACTCCTTCTTTACTCTCCCACCGTTATCCCTACATTAAAGAGTCTGTTGCCTGATGCGCATTCTCCACTGCCTTCTGTCAAAGGCATCATCCTGCACCAAACCTCTTCTCTCTATATCTCTGTGTCCCTCTCGATCTTCTTCCTATAACAGGTTCTTCCTAAACCCCCTTCACTCCCTCTTCTTCATGCATCCTTAACACATGCCCATACCATCTTAATCGTGATTCTCTTATCACCTCTGAAATTTCATTATTTTCCTATTTCTCAAGTAGTGATATTCCCATAATTCATCTCAGCATTAAACGTGACGCCAACAGGATCAGAGAAGCTATCAGAGCAGCCATGAACACCTTATACCTACCTAACTTTTCTGGAGATTAACCATGGTTATATCTACGGCAATTGAAGTGTCACAAGCAAGGAAACCCTCTGAGACTTATCTTTAGCAAAATACCAGCACCCACATACCACCTTGCAAAAAAATTAATTCTATTCTCACCCCCTACGTCCCGAGCACTCACTGTTTGAAGTCGTTTGCGGATTTCCTGCAAGCATTGAGATTGCGCCCCACAGAGGTTAAATTGCATCAATGGATGTAGAGTCGTTGTTTACTAAAGTTCCATCGAAATGATTCTTGAATGTGTTTACATGGACCCCACTACTGATCCTCTGAACATTCTCGAATATGCCTTTTGCTCACTGCTCGAAATTTGCACCAAGAGGGCCCCTTTCGTCAACCACCATAGCCATATATACATGCTAGTTGATGGTGTCGTGATGGGATCCCTCCCTCGAGTCCAGTTGTGAACTTGTATTTGAGTGTGGTGGAGGAGTAAGCCTTCAGAAGCATCAGGAAGCCTTCTATATACGTGAGATATAGACCTTCTTCCAAGCAGAAACGATGGAGGTGATATAGAAGATACAACAAGCCTTTCACAACCACAGCTATCTGTGTTCTGCTATCAAGCAAAGCTGTGATGGCTGTTTTCCCTTCTTGGACGTCCCGGTTGAGCAGAAGGAGGTTTAAGTTACCACAAAGATCTATATGAAGCTTACAAACCTGGGCATGTGCCTGAATGGCGAGAATGAGCGCCCAGAGCGTTATAAGGACTCCACCATCAGTGCCTTCATGAAGGGAGCTCTTTCTCACTGTTTGACATGGATATATGTTACCACACAACAATCACTAACCGCAGCAACCAGGACATCTCCAAGAAGAACAGGAACCCAGCCCAGGAACTTTCCATCGGTGATATGAAAAAGATGAAGGAGCCCTATGGAAATAATCCAGAACCTCATCTTCCCTACTGATAGCAGCAAGCAGATCAACTTAGTCATCTTCTACAGGAGTAAGAAGACATGCAGCCTTATCATGAAGAATAACCCCATCTCGCCCCAGGATCCCTTGAAGAAGACTAACATCATCAACAGACAAGCGTGTCTAATCTGAGGATGCCTCATAACTTACATTGGGATGACGTTGATGAGCCTCTCCGAAAGGATCTCCTGTGATGCTCAGGGAGGTACAATATGCAACCATGCAAATACTGTACATGACCAAAAGATCCTTTGCTGCGCCAAAATTAGGAACTTTGAGATTATCGACCAAGCACCCAAAATATGACATCTGTGAATCCTAGAAGCACTGCACATCTGGAGGGAGAAGTCAGTATGAATGTCTCATAGGGACCTTTCTCCTCCCCACTGCCCTCAGGAGAGCAGCAGACAACTCCTTTTCATGACCAATGAACCATATGGATCCATAGAGTGATAGAATCGTTAGATCTCATCCTGAAGATGTCCCTCAAAATCCTGAGGGTTATCAAAGCATAGGCTCTCACCCTGAGGACAACCTAGCAACACGGCCGTCGAGAAGACCTCCACCATCGTCAATGAGAATGCGGCTTCCCCACGAAGAGGACAGCCGTCCTACTGATGATATCACACACGTTGCCACAAGCAGTGCCCAATGAAAAATAGGGTACCAGACTCCTCAAGCCACCTAATTGCACTAAATAGCGCAAATCCCACCGAAGTAGCTCATTGCACACGGCGATCCCGTCCTGAGGATGGCAAAACAAGGAACCCAAAACATGCTGATGGCCTTAAGAAGAAATCTGAAAGAAACATAAGAAATATGAATTGCTCCCTGACAACAACAGCCTGTTCCCGACAATACAAGATACGCGTCTCTTCACAGAAT
>NC_087220.1:18224625-18232125 GCF_015104395.2 Macrobrachium nipponense | reverse complement strand
GAACTTTTGTGTCAGTTTAACTGTAAAGTGTCCCTCATTACCTTATTTATATGGCCTAGTCAAACTCATAAGGAAAACAAACCTATGCGCCCAATTATTAGTACTGTAGGGTCAATGCTATAAACTATCTAAATATCTTACTAAACTGTTATCCCCGCTACTAGGAACTGTATCTAATTCACACATCCGGAAAAATTAAATAACATTGTACTTGTGGAAAAATTAAATAACATTGTACTAAACCCTAGCGATATTTTTGTCAGTTTTGATGTATGTTCTTTGTTTACAAAAGTCCCTATTGATCTGTGCTAGAATATTAAGTAATGAGCTTGTACTGCATGAATTGCCTATGTCCGTTAGTCACATAATTTCCTTAATTAAGTTATGTATTTTGTGATTGCAGATTTATTTTTAATGGAGTATATTACCAACAAATATTTGGTATGGCCATGGGGTAACCCTTTATCACCTATCCTTTCAAACTTATATATGGAATTTTTTGAGAGACAACACCTCCCGAATATCACACTTATCCCCTTAAAATGGTACCGATATGTCGATGATATCTTAGTAGTCTTACCTAGTGGTATCGATGTAAATGATTTACTGTTTAAATTGAATAATTTAGTGCCATCCATAAAATTCACTGTTGAAATTGAAAATAACAATGTCATCCCTTCATAGATGTTAATACATAGAGAATCTTTCTAATGCAAATTCAGTATTTATAGAAAACCCACAAATAATTTAACATATGTACATTTTTATTCTGGCCACCATCTTAATATTAAAATTTCAATTTTTTCTTCTATGTTCCTACGCGCTTTGCGTATCACGAGTCCACAATACCTGGACCAAGAAATAGAATACATAAAAAAGATAGGAAACGATCTCTGCTACCCACTTATTTAATTGATCTATGTTATCAAAAAGCTCATAAAAAGTTTTATAATGTTGCTATTAATGAAAAAAGAAATCCCTAAAAATGTACTTAGCTTACCTTATTTTCGTGGATTTGAAACCATAAAATCAATATTTAAATCATTAATGTTAATGTAGTGTTCTCTTATAACAATACCATTAAAGATATACTAATTAAGAATAGTCCCGTAACAAATAACAACATCATTTACAAAATTCCTTGTAAGGATTGCCCATCGTTTTACGTTTGGTCAGACTAGTAAAAATTTATGTGTTCGGGTTAAGCAGCATATGTATTCAGTTTAGAACAGCCCAGACTTCAAATGCACTGTTTATCCATCTGAGTGAAAAATCTCATTGTATTAATTGGGGTGATGCCTCGGTAATTGCTAGATCTAATGATTATGTTTCAAGAAATTTACTGGAATCGGCAATTATACAAAATCACTAATAAAAAACACCTCCAAATCTTAGTCTGGGGAAATGTACCATTAATTTGGACCCATATATTTGTAAGATGTTTATGAAGGACCTCAAAATAAATGAACAACTAATAAAAATTAGTCGCACATGTATATAGTTATTAATTCTTCTCTCTCTCTCTCTCTCTCTCTCTCTCTCTCTCTCTCTCTCTCTCTCTCTCTGGTTCGATATCTTCTCTCCCTCTTTCTCTGCTCGATATATATATATATTTATATTTTCTTTCGTCTTTTCATTAATAATAATTTTTGTTGGGAAATTTGTGTAAAATTCATGATATTAAATGTATATGCTCCGTGTTGTTTTCAAAATATACTGTTTTTCTGGAAGAATCACTTGTTTACCGCGGGTATCCTTCAAGGTGTGGCTAGCCTATGACTCCTCCTCCTCTCTGTACAGTGAAAATCGCCCTTATGGCTATTTGGTAGTGTCAGTTTGTATATTAAGCCTTCTTTTGACTATGGGTGTTCTTTGTAAAATTCAGTATGCCTCAGTAAAGGGTCCGAATAGGACCGAAAGTACTCGGCCAACTCGTTTTTTCATTTTTTTTCATTTTTTTTTTCCTTCGTGGCAAAAAAAAACCTTTATTTATACATAGCATCACGTTTTATATACTCGTGATCAAGTTATTCATATATGTATATATATATATATATATATATATATATATATATATATATATATATATATATGTATGTATATATATATATATATATATATATAGATATATATATATATATATATATATATATATATATATATATATAATAACAAAGAGGAGCTGGATAGTCAACGAATTAATTCACTTTCTATATAAAACAAAAACATTCATTGTTCTGTCAAAATGTCATATTAACTGGAAATAAATAGAATTGTGTTGTACTGAATGTGTCTGGAATTCGAACGCCCTTTATCCTGTGAAAATGAATTAATCCAACACATACCAAAATGGGAAACAATGATTATTTTGGTTAAGCAATTTCCGGTGACAATTTTTAAAAGTTGTCTCTGAATTCCCTTTCAAATGTGCATTAATAATTCTAGCTGAAAGTTATCATAAAACAGAATATATTGTATAATTCTATTGACAATTAATAACATGATTATTTATAAATGAAATGAGAGTCCAGATTTGTTCTAATTGATTTTACTATGTCTCTATCAGAATTTCCAATCTCCTCGTGCAATGAGGTCATTGATCAGTAACAAAAATTAGATTTATTTTCCCTGTGGAAGGACTAACAAATCGTTTCCTTGCTGAGACCCCGTTAAAAGGAGACACTGTTATTCATGTAACCATTATAGTTTCCATATTTCAGAAAAAGGATTCTACTTTAAAAATAGTTAAAAGCAAACATCACTCGTAAATGATCAGAACTACCACATTTGTTTGTTTTTCACCCTGGTGTTGTATAGTGAAACTCTTTCTACGTAAAATTCCATTGAGAGTACAGACAGCAAACCCATAGGTAAGTAATAATCTAATACTTCTAGAGCCCATTATAATAGATTTTTGCACATTCTATGGCAGTTGAAAAATAAGAGATTTTACACAATTTGAGACATGAATATCCATAAGCATTTTCGGCAAATTTTAAAAACCACGACTGTTTTCCTTATAAAGCTATTCTTCCAAACAAGTAAAAATAGTGAAAATCGTGACAGTGAGGATCATTATAGTCATCCCTTACAAAGTACGCAGAGGTTTCTGAGTGCAGAAGTGGAAAAACCTAGAATAAAGTCATTAACCGAATGACGTGAATTTCAGGAGTGTTATGCGAAGTGCATTTCCTTTGCAGACATGTATTCTGATGCAAACTTCCTTCAACATAATTTTAGGTTCTTGTTTACTTGCTTTCTGATATTTGTCTTTGTTCTGTTTTTACTTCTGTTTGTATTTCTGGTTTAAAAATTCTGAAACAGATATTCAGGAGCAATTCCTTCCTTTTCTTTGAAGTGAAGAGAAACAAATCTTGACGGTTAATTAAGGAAGTTAAACATATAAGAAAAAGATTGACAGACGAAGAGCATTGCTGATTTTGGCAAATAAGAACTGATATTTCTTATGGAATTTTAGTATTGGAGGTTAACAATATTTTAGTATGGAAATGTTTTTCAATTAATAAACATTATTATATTGTGCTATACTGCTTAATACTTGTTTTTGAAGGGGGGGGGGGAGGGGGGGGGCGTTGGGGGGGGAGGGGGGGTGGTGTGTGAATCATGGATACGAGACATTCAATCGGAATGCGATAGTGGAGTATAGATGAAATATAATTGGCAGAATTTATGAGATGATGCAGCAGTAATTTCATTTGAGAATTCAAGCTACAGAAGAGGGTTAGCTTGGAGAGGAATTAGTTAAGAGTTATTGGTGAAAGGAATGCATGGAGATGGAGCAAGAATGTAATTAGACAACTAAGAAGAATTGCTGAGCCAATTCTCCTTAGTAGGCAGCGGATGCTAAGTTGAGAAAAGTTATAAAGTATTAAGGTTGCTTATTCGCCTTATTTGTTTATACTATTAAGGATATTTCAAACAGTGAAAGATATAGCAAATATGTTTGCAAAGAAAAAATGTGTTTTAAATGCTATTTTATCAGTTGAAAATAGTAATTTTAATATATATATCTATATATATATATATATATATATATATATATATATATATATATATATATATATACATATATAATATATATATATATATATATATATAATATAATATATATATATATATAAATATATATATATATATATATATATATATATATATATATATATATGTGTGTGTGTGGTGTGTGTGTGTGTGTGTATATATATACATATATATATATATATATATATATCATATATATATATATATATATATATATATATATATATATATATATATACGATATATCATATATATATATATATATATATATATATATATATATATATATTGAAGAAGCAAAAATAAAAACATGTAAAAAATACGGTGAAATTTCTATGCATAATCGAGTTTTCCGTGCATTGTACATATCACAATCCACCGCTCTTTGCAGCTAAGCCCCCCCGCTCATTGCTTACATCACGACCATCCCTTGAAGCTGATGGTTGGTAGCGGTTTCGAAAAGTTGGTAATTTGTGCTTCTTTTCATCATTCATTAATTTTGCTATGGCTTGTTTTACCGGACTAAAATCAGTTCTGCTGATTATCAAAAGGAAAACGTTATATAGTATTATTCCCATGAAATAAAATCATCAATGCACATCTACCCCTAGAGATTAAAAAAAATTAAAAAAAATAGGGAAATAGGAATGAAGTAAGGAGTGTCCCACATGATGCAATGTTGTTTTTCGTAAATGATGTTCACTTGAATATGGAGGAAACACTGTGAATGTTTTACAATCAAATTGGTGCACTTGAATACAAGATAATGATAATCACAGCCTAATAATGTCAGTCACGTTCGTCATTCAAAACTTAAATACAAAACATTCTCAGAGCTATGCAGATTGGTATTTCATATCAATTTTAGGATATTTTACTACATTTTAATTGTCATAAAATAGATAACATTGCAATCGTTTAACAGTCGATATGATAAGAAGTAGTGACTGAACTCTACTAAACTAGAATATGCCTATCTTTAACTTAAAGTTATAGTAAGATAGGCGATACCATTATGTTTTTTACCCTAAATGATACTTCAAATTCATTATAGCTTTATAAGTTATAATTACCACTAGCTGGTCTATAAGTAAACTTTACCAACTACCTAGTCTACCAGGGTTGATCATCTAATAATCAAAGATAACTTACCATAGCCTAATCTGAGCTCAGCAAAGGTAGTCTAACTCGACATAACCTTCGGGAATCCTGGTTTTTTTTTATCTGGCCCTCTCCACAGACTATGAAATTCAGCTCAAGTCTTAGCTATTTATGAAGGCCTAAGCTATTCTAACAGGCTAGACTAACTTAGGCTGTACACTGTAATTAAGTATGCTGAATTATAGGTAGGGGTAGGGCACACGGTAAAACTATACTTGGGATTCGACCATGCAGTACGAAGTAATAGCGGAAGAGGGTGGGGGGAGGAAGGCTGTTGGAGAGGAGATGTTTCCCCCTTCTTTCCAAAATCGTCTCTGCTTGTTCCAGCAGTCTAACTTGTCTCTCACTAATCCCCATTTTCTATGTCAAGGTGTTCATGCACACGCATGATCTTGCAGGCCTCGTGGTCAGATCAAGGCCCACCTGATCAATCTGGCCGCACCTTCTTTGCTAATCCATGGCTTCCGGCTGTTTTCCCATGGCCCAGGGTGTGCTCTGATAAAGATTTTCAATGAATTGCTTTTACCTTTAATGGATCTCTGTGCAGCTGCTCACCTAATAACTGCCCACACTGTTGGCCGTTTAATGCCCAACTTCCAATTCGCTATAGGATTATATTAATTTTACATGGGCCCTGATGTGCATACGAACTTACGAATGCCGGTGTTCTCCAAAGTTCTGTTTGCATTCTTTTGTGATGTAACAATCGTGTTATACCTACACTCTTCGAGTCACATAATCTAAATATTCGTTGACTGACCTGTTGACCATTGGAGCTTTTCAAAACAGACAAGTACTTTGGCTCTTGTTGAACATTTTAGTCTCTTCTTGATAGAGTCCATTGCCCCCTACATTCACATTCCTAAACACCCTGGAAGAGCAGGCAATATATGAATATAGTGTATCACATTACATTAACGATAAGTAATATAATTCAAGATGTATGAAACTCATTCACTAAACTCAGTACAGTACAAGACTTGCATCCTTATTACTGGTGGTATATTCGAGGAAACTAAATTGTAATATGATATATATAGAAAAACACACACACATAATGATAGTATGATAGTGGTAATAGTTGTTTTTCTTTACGGCAATTTACCTGCTGGCAATATGAAAGTAGACAAAGCTCCGCCTATTTGGGGATTTAGGGGAAGTGAGCAGACCTTGTCTCTCATGGCCTTTGTGACCAGGGTGACGGTCATATGCTCTTTAACCTACTCCCGTCTTTATAATTTAAGAAAGCACACTATCAAGAAATAAATGAACAAAACTAGAACTTCAACAGCCTTAGCTTTGAATTCCCCTGCTTTATGGTGCATCCAAATTCATTCTTTACTTTACTCCTTTACTTTGTAGAATTTAGAGAAATATTTTACATGTCGCATCCTATAATATAGTTTTAAATATAAGCATATAACAAAAGGTTTCCTATCTTTCCAATACCGGTGTGCCTTGAGATACTATATATATGGTGCTACACTAATATATAATATATATATATATATATAGATAGATATATATCTATATATATATCTATATATATATATATATATATATATATATATATATATATATATATATATATATATATATATATATATATATATATATATATATATATCTATATATATATATATATATATATATATATATATATATATATATACTATATATATATATATATAGATATATATATATATATATATATATATATATATATATATATATAGTATATATATATGTATATATATATATATATATATATAATATATATATATATATATATATATATATATATATATATATATATATATAGATATATATATATATTATATATATATATATTTATTATATATATATATATATATATATATATATATATATATATATATATATATATATATATATATATATATATATATATATATATATATATATATATATATAGATAGATAGATAGATAGATAGATAGATAGATAGTTAGATAGATAGATATATATATATATATATATATATATATATATATATATATATATATATATATATATATATATACATATATATATATATATATATATATATATATATATATATATATATATATATATTATCTTTATATATATATATGTATATATATATATATATATATATATATATATATATATATATATATATATATATATATATATATATATATTAATAGTATATATATGAACCTAGAAAGCAGTCGAGTCGGCTAAAGTGGTACAATGCACAGGGAACAGGAGCAGGAAG
>NC_087220.1:18184465-18224125 GCF_015104395.2 Macrobrachium nipponense | reverse complement strand
GTGTTGTCAACTGTGCTGGGTTGCAACCATAACAGAATTGTGCTAAGGTAGGATTACATAATCTCAGACATGTTGTCAATCATTTGGCTCTACGTCTTTCCTTCCCCTGACTACGATCAACCACATTCAACTAACTACCAGATAAAAAATTCCCTGTCCTGACAATTGACTTAAGTTTTTTTTAGGAAATGAGCTCAACTCGATCATCCCTAATACAAAATAGACGGATCTGTGTTTGTTTGATGAAATAAATAATTATTTGTATGCTTCTGGATGGAATTTGCTATAGAGTAATAGTCATTAAAAGTGTGAATTCACACATGCCTACAAGCAATTATGCCATACTCTTAAAAAGGTATACAAAACAAAAGCCTTCATTGAAAACAAATTACAGCAATAATATGCGAGATATCGAACCCAAATGTTTGGCATTGTTGATGATAATAGTTATGGCCTCAGTAAAGTGTTCTGTAAATAATAATCATGAAATTTCTGAAAACATAAGCGCTCACAAGCACCCACGAAATTTACATATTCCAGTATTTCCTTGTAATGGCCAGCATTATTCATAAGATAAGAGATTCCGCTTTTTCGTTCTTTAACAGAGGAGGTCATATTTTGTAGGCATTGCTTTGCTTTTGTAACTTTATAGTATGGTGTTTTTAATTAAGCATAATTAAGGATGACTTTTGTGAAATTTTTCTAAAGTAACATACACTGAGACCAGTAAATCAAATATTGAAACTACTGGTACTAAAGAGAGAGAGAGAGAGAGAGAGAGAAGAGAGAGAGAGAGAGTGAGAGAGGAGAGAGAGAGAGAGAGAGAGAGATTAGCGGCGGCATGCAAGGCTGCAATATATCTTACCAGATAGTCTGAATCAGAATTCAGCATAGCAAGGAAGAGACGGATCAGGGAGTATGTGCCAGTGATAAGAGATTTTTGGGTGACCGCAAATTAAAGAAGGAAGCTTCCTCGTCATTCACTGTCGCGGCAGACAAACCAATCTTGCAAAAAAAGTGGTGATTAGGCAGCTTTAATTGTGGCACATTTAAGCTATGAGTTCACAAAACGCTGAAAAGAGTATAGTATGTCTGCTTTTTCTCCTTTTTTTTTTGTCACCTGTTTTAAAGGCTGAATCTATAGATGTGTTAGTTGTAGGTACTTCTTATTACAGCAAAATCCCTAGATTAAAAAAAGAAAAAAATACTATCCGCATAACTGAGAAAATGTAAGGAAATTATAGGACAGAAACACCAAAAGGATATTGAATCACTGAGGCCATTAATGACAATACTTAAACAGCTAAGTCTACTGGCATATGATGAAAGTGAAATGGTGGAGAGACTCCTGTAGAGGAGAGAGCTGCCATGGTGCCATGGGGGACATGAAACATCTTTTATTTGAGTTTAGGGAGAAAACCATATAGGGCATATCAGAAAACTGATGTGGATCTTCCTTACTTTTACCCTACATTTTCTATTAAAAACACTTTGTTAAATGGTATTGCCAGTACGACACACACCAAGGCCTTTGATCCTGTCTCTCCATATGTTGGTCATTTGTGTTAGTTACAAGGTGATCAAAAATTCATTTCTCGATATAATATGGTTTGGATCCCATAATGATTCCACAATAAACTGTAGGTCCCGTTGCTAAGTTCAATCTAATCCTTTGGGGCCAGCCCTAGGAGAGCTGTTAATTAGCTCCGTGGTCTGGTTAAACTAAGATGAAATTAACTTTTTTTTCCCGTTTTATTGCTCTTAGTCATTTTGCTGCGAGTAGTCGTTCCTGAGAAAAGAAAGTAGGTTGACTTTGGGCTCAGTATCACAACTCCCTTGAACAAATTTTGGGGACTACAAAATGATAGGCATCGTCGCAAAAACAATCGCAAACTTATATTTAGTATCAGTATTCATTGTGTTCGAGAAATTACACAAAAAAGTTAGAAATTCACTCGAAATAAATCAGCTGTGTGACCCCTTCTGAATTAAGATGAATACCAAAGTAGGTAGTGAGTAAACGTTCATTCAGACTACCTTCTTTCGAAAAAACCCTAATGATATTTAATCCTCCAGGTCCTAATCTCTCGGTGGGCCATGGTAGGCTACAAGAGGAAGCAGGCCCGACCTTTTGAGTAGAGATTTGTCTATTTCTAGGGGTTCTTATTTGACCATTCCCCACCATTTCAGTTTCCTCGTGATAAAATGAATTTCTTTTTTTTTTTCAGACACCATGCAAAAGAATGAGGATAATATGAGGGTCTCCTCAAGGTAAACATTTATATTCCCAGGACATGTAGGTAGTAGAGTAGAGGACAATTTTTGATGATCAACTGTACAAAAATACTGTTGGGCTAAAGGCAGCTTCTTTTTCATTTTCTAACAATATAAACTATGATTATCTAATGGTCTTATGAGTCAGGATACAAATGAAACCAGATTATCTTATAAGATAAGATAAAGGAATAAAAAATAAGCTGAGAATTTTAATCTAAATTGAATGTAATAAGAGGTCGCCCAAATACTGATTTTATCATTTTAAAACAAAGTGTGATACGATGGTAGGGAAAGTTTAAGAGAGATGCAAGTAAGAATGCCACAGGTTGTTAATACCAAATGTTACTTCTATGAATGATATTACAACACTGCTAATAGAGTCTACAGTAAAATGTATCTCGTTCACAGATTTGGAAGAGAGGGGAAGTAAGAGGTGCAGCAAGGCAAATTGTAAATTAGTGAGTAGCATTTAAGTACAAAAGAAGTTATTAATGGAAATAATTATAAATCTTATTCTTTTAAAAAATCGATACTAACATGCTGACGTGGTGCCCGTGCGATGGTTATGTATTATGCGTCACCACGTAAAAAAGCATTCTTGTTTTGGAAAAAAACGTTCTTCTCTTTGTAATTATTCGGATTCATAAAGAAAAAAACTGTATGAATATTTCATATTCTCATCCAAAGGAAGTCTAACATGTCACAGACGTAAGTACACTTTTCCGTGGAGGTTAAAAAAGGGCGGATTTGTAGTTTATAGTAAACAATATGGTAAGCACTGTGACACGGGGAAAATCATGATTTTCTTTGTACTCTTATAAGTATTCCACACTAAAAATTTGCAAAAATAAAAGAATGATCTTCGAAGAGTCAGTGAATGGAATTCAAGTATCCACTGTTATGGGAAGCTAATGGACCCTTACAAGGGGAACCATTTCCTACGGTAAGTGATTCACTGTCGAAAAAACACTGAAGGGCCTAATTTTAGCTGCACCATGGCCTGGGGGAATTTTCGCCCCAGTTTATTATTTTAAAATAGCATATCTCAACTAAATTGCTTGTAAACTATATATTATTTAATTTTCAGCATAAAATTATTACTGAGGCAAGTTATTAATATTTGTATATTGCCGATAGAAAAGCATTTTCCTATAATTGGGTTTCAATGTTTGCGCATTATATATTAATCTATATATGACTTACATACAGACATTTATAACATGTAGCTGTATGACCTGTTTTAAAATCTAGGCTAAAATATGCACATTTTTTTTTTCAAGGCAATTCGAAAAAATCATCACTTGCGAGATAAGTTTTGCTTCAGTTATCGTCATTTAAAAACTGAAATTCTTTAGAGTTGTATCCTACAATTCAGGGAATCCGGTCTCTTTCTGCTCTAAGGTATAAAAAACAAGTGGAAATTTATCTTTATTCGTACTGTATTCAGACTTGACCGAACATAAAAAACGGGAAGGCTGCCCTGAAAATGAAAAATATATTCATGGCGAAAACAACTCTATATTTTAGCATCTTTTATCAGTTTTGTGAGTAAAACAGTGAGAGAGAGAGAGAGAGAGAGAGAGAGAGAGAGAGAGAGAGAGAGAGGGAGAGAGGGAGAGAGAGAGAGACGAGAGAGAGAGAATAAAACACATCTTTTCCTTTTTGCTGTGTCTGCTAAAACTAAGGTATAGCTTTGTGCAAATCTGAATGGCATTTCAACATGAAAAGTGAACAAAAATATTCTATGCGACAGGGAAAATGATTCCATATTTCATGAGTTGTTGTGTGTTAATTACAATATTATGTGAATTTGGAAGTCGTATACCATAAAGTCATTATTCGCGTTAAAGGTAATCGATATAGACGTGTGCATTTTTGGTGAATGCATTTTGTGATTTCTTCTTTTTATAATAATGGTTCGTATATTAAGGGAATTTAAACATATTTTTGAAGCCCAACACATAGCTTAATTCAGCATGATTTCGATTTTGCATCAACTTCATAAGTAAAAAAAGAAAACAAGAATAAATTCAGAGAAAATACCAATAATTTTAGATATATAAAAGTTCTATGTGCTCGTATTATAAGTATACTACCATACATATAATGTAAACGAACGCAGTGAAGTTTGGAGTTCACGTAAAAAGCATTAAAACCTATCACAATCCTTATTTATCCACACACATGTATATATATTATATATATATATATATATATATATATATATATATAATATATATATATATAATATATATATATATACATATATTATATGCATGGGTCCTAAACATAGCGTTAACCATTCAACAAAGTAAGCATTCAACTTTAAACGTGACTTGTTTAATGTTTAAAGCGAGTATTGATAAGCAGTTTAAAAGCTTATGTTTCAATATACTTGTTATTTACGTTATGACCGATCATAATTTCAATAAATTACCGAACTGGTTGCTTCGCCATCGCTAGCTGTCGTAAATTCTTCGGAACCACAAAAGTCTCTTGAGTTTATTTAGCTGCTCGTGTTTACCTGAGGATAATTTCTCGTATATGTGTATATTATTAATATATTTGTTAATTATGTTTGTTTTTTTCTCAGTGCCGATAGTTTACGACTACTTTGGTTTGTGTCTAATAAAAACATTAAGTTCAAGACCTCTTCGCCTACCGGCTCCGGTTGGGGGGTGTAGCCAATCTGTGCACTCATGCGGTGCATGTAGGCATTACTTAAACTTTCGGCCCCTCGTTGCAACCGATTTCATTAGTTTCACTGTACCTCCGTTTAAATTTAAAGTGCACCAGCGGGGTTGTCTATCTGTTTACGCCTTGCAAACCATTTACTGTCATTTTCCGTTTCAAGTACTTGGCTTTTGGCATTACTTTATATTCTATTCTGTTTATCAACACTTACCTGGCCATTCATCTACTACGTGATTCCCGCAAACTTCTGGATATCACGCCAGAAATGTTTCTAATTCTTCCAAAACAATCAGTTCTAAGTCTCTCTTGCAGAATTATGTTTCTTTCTAAAGAGAATAAAATCTTTGAGAAAGTGTTGTCGGTTCCTCAAAACACGTGACTGCAGGAAAGTCTCGTATTGACTTCATGTTTTGTGAGACTTACTGGTAATGACCGTCTTTACTTTCTATATTTGAGTTCTCTGGCGACAGTTGCTATTTCTAAAACTGGATGTAAAGATGTTCTGGAAAAAATCATGAAGTCTTCATGGAAAATGGTATTCTGAAAATGACTTTTGATTCATAAAGAAATTCCTTAAGTACGCGCACTGTTATGGAAAAAATCAATAGGAATCATTGTTTACATTACTGACAATTCCAAGATAAAAATATATAGTGATTCAAAATATCCCTTTAGCAATACTGTTTTTTTGCTTATATCTTCGTATCAGTCATCGAGAAACTACTATGTAAAATATGCAAGTAATGTACAAGGTGAGTTTATTTTCTTGATGTTCTCAAAGCCTTATCTTTACCTTTGTGCTGCCAGTTTTCCATGAATTTCATAATTTTCAACTTTTTCTTCTCCATTGTGAGTTATTTGATCCACCATCCCAGCTTTTTACAAGATGCTTGATAAACATTTCGTCGGATAACAATCTAAAAATAGATTTTATTCTTGTCAGGAGATTACTCTTGTCAAAGTACAAAACTATATTAATACTTTTGTATGATTAATATTTCTAACTCGTGGTTTCTAACTAAAACACAAATGTAAATATTTTCCGCTTCCCTTACCTAAGGGGATTAAGTTTACAGAGAAATTTTGCATCAAAAAACGAAAACAGTTCGACTAATTAAATTAGCAGAATTTTAGATCAAACGCCATTCCCATCCTTTTAGACCTAAAAACGCTCTTTTTACTGACTGCATGATACACAAAGCTCAAAAATTAGCAAAGTTCATTTTAGAGTTGAAATTTCGTACCTAAAAATAAGCAACACTTTTCTTATATTCATTATATGGATTTTCGTTTTTAAGCGTTTGGTAAACCTCTTTTACTTTCAGGACCTGAAATATACCACTGACATATCAAAAAATTTCAAAAGCCGAAGACGAAAACACCAAGCATACAATCCTTATAAAAGATAAATTTATTGAAAGATAAAATCGTAAATAAACAACAACTAGAAAAATATGTGACAAACAGGGAAAATAAAGGGTGCTTAATGTGGACCCTCAAGTACGGAATTCAAACCAAGGCAGGAAGAATAGTTTAGTGGAGTTTTGAGGACAATGCATAGAAAATTAACTTGAGAAAATTCTTACTGTAATTAAACTAACAAGAAAAATTGTATTTGCTGTTGTTTTTCGCAGTCATAGTGAGATAGGAGTGTAAATCCTTAATAATAATACAAGCCACCAATGCAAAGGTCCTGGTTACTTTTAAATAGCAAATGCTATAAAGTAAATTTCATGGATTCTGATTATATTGCATTTCCCATTGTTGAAATATATCTATGCTTTGACAGTCTCACTTGATATAAATGTAAATATTAAACTGATTAACAAATTTCTTTTATAATATATAAATTGATAAAAATCTAATCTAATCTTTATAATGATCTGTGCACAAACTATTCTAAGTTATTCATTTCATAACACGACGACTATTTTTCTTTTTCTGATCTAAAACGTTTTTAGAAATTGTGTGTAATTCAATATATGTCTACTGGTTCTGAGATGATGTTGATTATTACCGGTTACTGTTAAAACGAGAATCCCCATTATAAGAACTATTGATCGATTAAATCATCACTTATTTTGAGATGGAAATTTGGAATTAGAATATAAAATTTAGGTCAAAGGTCAAGCGATGGGGATATCCAGGTCATTCAGCACCAGAAATGATGTTGAAGTAGTTTGTTAGAAGAGAAATGGAAAATATGTTTGGAAGAAAGAGATATGAACTAAGTTGTAGTAAAAGGAACATGAGAGGGTTATTATTATCATCCCTATTATAGATTATTACTATTATTAAAAGAAGGAATAGCTTTTAATATATTTTCTCGAAACACGAATACAGATTTTCTTCATGATTCAGAAAGATCTTGCCATATGTTTGTACAGTGAACAATGATTTTTATTTATTTATTTTTTTAGGGGGGGGGGGGGGTTGTATTAAAAAATATTTTCCTTCGGAGAATCGTTATGCATCAGAATAAAACTTTAAAAGTTACTAATCTTTAGTTGAAAAAGACAGATCATGCAATGTAATTCAGTCTTGTGATCAGAATACCTTCCCCAATGATGTTTGCATCTTTGCATATATTGAAACCCTTTTTTTCAGTCCTGCGATTGAGCCTATGGTTAGATGTTTCCCTCGAATTTCTCTTGCGAAAAAACGTAAAGGTAAGGAAAGATTGTATAAAATCAAGATTCCTTGAACCATAACTTAAAGGCAACGACTGTAATCAGAAAAATTGTCAGTTAACATATTGTCAACAAAAAATAATTTTTTTTCAATAAATCAATCGAATGCCTTCTTTTGTGGCATTAAGATTAAAAAAAAAAATTGACTGTTAACACTTCCCGTATTTTTTTTTTATTTCTTAATTTTCATTTCAACTCTGATTTTCTACGATTAAACTCAGGATCCCCTGGATGTTTAAATCTAGAACAGTTTTTCTTGGTTAATATCACACTTTTGCTCCTCGTAGTGGCGCTAGTTCCGTCAGGTGGGGCCTCATACGTGCACTGTAGGCAATACTTAAAAAAAGTTCTTTGCAGCGTGCCTTTGGTTTGGCCCCTAGCTGCAAAACCACTTTGCGTTCTTTTACTGTACCTCCTTTCAATATTCTCTTCTTCATCTTATTTTCCACCCTCTCCTAACACTTGATGAAAGTGCTTTGAGGTTTTCCTCCTTTACACCTTCATACCTTTTACTGACAAACTTCCATTTCCGTGCTGAATGATCTCCTAGCTCCCAGAAATTTGGCCTTTGCCCTAAATTTTATATTCAATCAACTACGTTTTTGGTGATTCTGACAGGTTCCATTGGGTAAAAGGCAATTTTGGCATTTTAGCACGGTTTTTTTTTATTATGTGTTTACGATATTTTATATCCAACCTTCTCTTCAGATATGCAGTCCTTCATTAAAATCCATCAGTGGGGAGTTATCAGTGTAACCTTCATTACAGCCCCCTTTGTCTTATACCCGCATAGAAAGAAAAGTGATATGATTTAAAAATTCAAAATCAGAAGAATGTTTTTATTTCTGTTAACACATATGAATTTGTGAATATTCTTTGTTTTTACTTTCTGAAGTTTTACTATGTTTACAGAACATTCAGTGCATAAGAATGATATTCGGTAGTGTCTGCATTATTGATCAGGCTAGAGTTTTTTCCAAAAAACTTTAGAATCGAGAACATTGGAAAGGAAATTTTTCAAAAACAAAAATTTCCGCACAAAGAATCTGTTTCTCGTTCTATAATTCAGTAATCAGAAAAATGCGACTCTTATCCAGCTTATAACCCCTTTCTAGCTGCAAGTGATTAAGCTGGAAAATTCCCAGAGTTCCACTTGATTAAAAAAAGAGGCGAAAGTAATCAAACCCCCTTTTGATCACAGATTAAAAAGGGGGAAATAACTCAATTCAACTCACGTAATATTAAAAGTGATGAGTACAATGGGATAAAATTTCCTTGTGCCGTTTTAACGCTGTATTCGTTCATCACAGATTAGCTAGATGATGTTACTTGGCTTTGTGAGAAGAAAATGCTTTCTATCTCATCTCTTTCTTTCTACTCTATCCGTTGACTTACGCCACCTATCTATCTATCTATCTATCTATCTATCTATCTATCTATCTTTAATGATTAGGCTATGCCTCTTTAATGTAGTGGTGTTGGGCATCAAGAAAGACAAAATGAAGTAGTGTACTTATTATTTCCAGTAAGGGACGGAAGGTATCTATGTAAGACTTCTCAGTTGAGACAAAGAACCATTTAGTTGATAGCAACGTCCAGTATATCTTAACGTATTTTGATGACTTTTAAAATATTATGATATAATCAGTATTATTTTTATAATATTTAGTACTACTGACGTGTTATTTTTTCCAGCAACTATGGTATATTATAACAATTTTTTTTTTTCTATATTTACCTGAATGCGTCTTAGCCTTGAGTTTGTATGCCGATTATGTGATTGTTGTATCGTTTCACTTTTTCGTTGTCAGTTTCGTATCTCGGCACTGCTAAGAATATGAATGTGGGTTTAAAGAAAACAAGTGAGACACAGCGTGAAAATAGGACGCTAGGAGTTCTCTATCGCTATGTTCCAGAAAGCGTTAATTTAACTGGAAATCATCCAGTTTCTGTTGGCGCTTATGACGGCAAAATAACGAACGAAATGGTTCCCAACACATCGCTTTGGCAGTCCGAAAATAAAAAAAAAAAACTACTGGACAAAATTAACCATAGAAATGGAAAACCGATCAGGATAAAATGTCCGATGTATTTTGAATATATTGCAGAAAAATATCGGAGCAATTCCAGAGTGGTAAAGAGCGCTATTGTTTTGGGTTAATGACGGATCCCTCGTCATCCTCTTTATGTGCCATGTAAAATATTACCACAGCCACTTTCAATTCTTTCCATTATTTTTCAGTGTAATGAATCCCGAAAGTTACTCCTGTTTTCAAAAAGAACGAAGGAAAGCGCAGGTGTCCGTGCAGGATTTAAGAAGAAAACATATCTATGTTTGTCTGTTATTTGACATTCTTAAGGGATTAACACATCAACACCATGATCTATACTCTTAGTATTATAAAATCACGTTAAATAGATCTATTATATTGTGGCGTAGTTAAAACACACGTCTGCCTCCTTTGAACTCTTCTTCTTTTCCTCTGACCTTTGCTCTTTTAAAATGAAACTCTAAATCCGAATCGGAAAAAGGATCATTGCCCTTATTCCCATCACTAATCTTTGAAAGATCTTTTGGATCGACAGACAAAACAACTAAGATATAATGCAGACAGATGAACGCAATCACATTATGATACCCACCTGACGTGCATTAAAACAGCCATTGCCCGCCTGAGATGTACATTCAAGGTTTTGTTATTTTCTCGGCTTTTACATGGCGGTCTGAAATGTACTTATTTTCAACAAAACCATGATCTTTAGCTTTTGCAATAAAATTTTTTCATTCATGCTCATCATCGGAATATCAAGTCAGAAAAGGTGTCTGAGTCACCATTAACATAAAGTGTGTGTGTGTGTGTGTGTGTGTGTCGTGTGAGAGAGAGGGAGAGAGAGAGAGAGAGAGAGAGAGAGAGAGAGAGAGAGAGAGAGAGAGAGAGGACTTACTCTAGAAATACAGTCCAATGAAACAGCGGAGAAGGACGTTATTTCAAGCTTTTTACATTAGTAATTATCGATTTTGAATCTTTAAATCAGTGGATTTTCTAAAATAAATTTAGGTAAATTAATTCAGAGCAGAGTTTGTTAGTTGTTTGGTTTTTTTTGGTATAAAAAATTGTTTTCGTGAAAACTTGTCAGTAATAGTCTAATAATTCAAGTAAATAAACGTATCCTTTGTTTTGATAAAAGTAATATCAACGTTTTCATAGTATTTTTGATCTTTATAGTTGAGGTCCAATTTTCTTTTCCTGCTTTTCTTTTTTTTCTTTTTTTTATCCCGTTTATGGGAGGTGTTAAGAGGATTTTTATTCATTAGTGAAAGATAACTGAAACTTTAAGCAATTCCCCTGTCTGCCTACCAAAAACCCTGTCTCAAAATATTGCTTCAAACTACAGATCCAGGATACGGTTACAAGAATTCCATTCTACCGGTATATCAGTAAATAGTTTTTGTGTGTGTCAGTAAAGTATGCGAAAAACCTTTCATAGGAAAATGTGTCCATGGATGTTCGTTGCACTATACCCTTTTGTAAAGTTTAATGGCTGAAATGAAATCGTCATGCAATGGGCTCTCTCACTTCAGAACACGCAGTGAAAATCTCTGTTTCTAAAAGTTGGGTCAATGTACCGTTTTATGTGTAGTGATTTAATGTTAGAGCCGACTCTGACTTCGTTCAAAGTTAGATCCACTTTACGACATGCAATTAGAAATAGTGCTTATGGTCGTTTACAACGGGGACTAGACCACCTCGTCTGGCGCTCCTTTTTTCCAATGCTCTAAAATCTTGTTTGTTTTAGTTTTTATTATTAACACGTCTGTTTGTCTAGTAATAGAAATTGATGCAGAAGGCAGAAGCGACTTACTTGCAGTTAAACAAAATGGCCAAATGTCTTAAACAATGTAAACATTGTAGTTCTTGACCCTAATATCCCAATGCTAACTCCCCCAAAAAAGATAATAGTTGATTCTATCCTTCCCTCAACTCTTAAGATTCCGACAAATGAAAGCTATGTCATCTGGAAAAGGAGAGTAGGAATACTTTACCATAACGGATTAAACTGTACAACCACTAAAAATAAACTGACAGAGAGAAAATCTGAAAGCGTTAGATTTATAGTAATCGTACTAAAAACAATGGAGAATTAAATTTTGTGTCCTTCCTTTAGCATGGACTGAAGTATCTAGATTTTGCCTAAAGGGTAAATAATGCAACGCGATTAGAATAGGCATTAGCAAAAACCCATAAAAACACTCTCTGGACAAAGACAATAAAACAGCATAGGATTAGAGAGGAAAATTATACTTTACGATCTTTTCAGACTGAGAAGGTATCAGAAGCTACCTTGTAATTTTAGTCCAAACTTTAAAAACGGTTGTTTATTGCTTTCAAATTTTCAGTTCAAAATTATTCAAATTTTCTGTAACAACTCATGGAAAATATTTTCTGATGCCTGGTAGAAATTATAAAAACTATAGAAAGTATCAAGAAAATACCATTAAAGCGCAAAATGCAGATTTATAAGACACTTATTAGGACCTGCTATTATATGGGCAGAAACTGGTCACTCAAGAGCAAAGAGGAGGGACTGTTTTAGAAACCGAGATGTTGAGATTGATTGCTGGAATATCACTGCAGGAAATGAGGGAGAGTCAAGATATAAGAGAATGTGTGGTATATAATGTAAAAAGATAAGCCTATGGAAGCTTTGTCTGAGATACTATGGCCCATGTAATAAAGAAAAGAGGAGGTGGAAACCAATCAAGAGAGCTACAAAAACATACCGGTGATGAGGAAGATGATTGTGGGGAGTCGAGGGATGATGGTGGATGTGGTGTGTTGGTACTGAGGGAAGAAAATCTAGGGAATAGAATAGACGGGGAATGTTGACTTTGAACAGCCGATCCTGCTATACAGTGGGCAGATTAGGTGCTAAGATGCATATATATATATATATATATATATATATAATATATATATATATATATATATATATATCATATATATATATATATATATATTATATATATATATATATATATATATATATAGGTATATATATATATATATATATATATATATATATATATATATATATATATATATATATATACAGATATATCGAGATGTAGAGAGAGAGAGAGAGAACACTTTTGCATAATTTCACCCCGTTAGGTAAGGATTACCTAGTGAAGACCATACTGTTTTGATGGTACACATTCATTGGACATTGAACATTGGATTTTTTCTTCTTTACATCAACTTTTATCTCTCTCTCTCTCTCCTCTCTCTCTCTCTCTCTCTCTCTCTCTCTATATATATATATATATATATATATATATATATATATATATATAATATATATATATATATATATATATATATATATATATATATATATATATATATATAAAATATATATATATGCATGGATGTGTCTTTGAGTGTGTCTAAACCATGCAGCTTGTTTTGGAGTTTGTCATCACACAGAAATTACCTGTTTTTTAGAAACTTGAACGGATGGCTGAGTTCTTAAAAATCGGTTATGCCTCTGTAGACCTGAACGATGAATTAAGTACCTCTTTTCAGTGACTGTTGTCTGTCACAGCTAGAATAGAGAGAGAAAAGGGGATGTAAAGAAGAAGAAAAAAGTCCAATGTTCAAAGTCCAATGAAAAATGTGTAATATCAAAACTGTATGGTCTTCACGAGGTAATCCTTACCTAACGGGGTGAAATTATCCATAAGTTTATTCTCTCTCTCTCTCTCTCTCTCTCTCTCGTGACTATGCGAATTTCCTTACGATACAAGACAAACAAAACGATTTGTGTCACATCACAGTTCAAACTATTAGTCGTGAATCAAACTACTGCGCATTAAACAGCTTACGCAGCAAGGCAGAAAGTACATCAGCAGTGCAACACACGCATAGTTCCTTTCAACTTAATCTTGCACCAGCTCTCCCTTTGCTTAGATGTTGGAGATTTCTTCTCTAATACCTTTTAAAGCCTTCTAGTCAGTTAAAGTAGGTCTTCCTCGCCTCCTTTACTCATTTCACCAAGTTATAATCCCGCTAGCTCTCTGATCCATTACTCCACTAACGTTGCACTTGTCACAAATCCTACTAAGTCTCCACGTGTCTCATATTTCAAATTCTTTTTTTATGTCATGCAGGTAGGAAAAGAGCTCATCTCTATAGCATTCACCTTTTCCCTTTCAATTGCATTCGACATCAGGAAAACTGACTCGACGATCTTTTCGCCTATTCGCAAAATGTAATCCAAAATAATTTCATGAGTTGATTGATCCAATTCTTCCGTCATTCTATTAACATTCATCACCCTTTCTTCTCAGTTCCTATTGACCCATACAGCAGCCTTAATCTTATTGACACCTACCTCATCTTCCTCGTGCAAACAATTTCTAACTCTATCGGTGGTCTCTGCCAAGTCTCTTCATTAGATCCAGTCATTTCTAACATTTTATGAAAAGCATCAGTAAAAATGCTGAGGATCTAAATTACATCAGATAAGGCAAAAGTTCAGATGGAGTTTTAAAGCTGAAAGTTTGTAGCTGAAATCGCGACATTTGCTTTCCGGGATTTAATTCCTAAAATATATTACGGAACCTGTTTCTTTAATTATTACTCAACATAAGAGTAAGTAAATATTTATTTATATTCTGGCCGCTCAGATGTGCTTCAGTATATTAGCCACATTGAGTCACGAAAACCTGCTCCACTTTAGTCAAAGCTTCTCTCTATAAAAAAAAAGAACAGAATCAATGGCGAGTACAATGAAGCCAAGTTTGCTTATTAATATTAATTAACATTTAAGACAAAACAAACATCATTCAACCGTTCCAGAACTAATTATCCAAAGAGATCAACGGGTAATTTTCCTAGCAAACATAATTTTATTGACCTTTAATAATATCTTGTTATGATGTGTAGCTTGCATGAAATGCGACTAAATAACTTTTATAAACTGATGTTCGTATTCGACACGTGAATAAGGATTTACAATTTCACTTTACTTACAACATACAATATACTCTAATAACATTGGTTTCAATTTTAATTTATTAGGGATAACAAAGCCCTAATTAATTCTCTCCGGGGATACGAACTTACCTATATAAGATAAATTATAAATAAATAAGTAGAAATGAATGTCAAAGTTAAACAATTTCAGTGTTTAAACAATATTAGAGAGATAAGTACATAGATAATAAAATCCGTAACTAATGAAGTGTAGTCCATAGAAAAATATTAAATTAAAGAAAATATATAAAAATATAGAAATATAAAAAAAAATATAGAACTAGATGAGAAATAAATAAAACTAATAAAAACAATTAAAAATCAATGAAATTAAGGAAAAACAATGAAGTCATAAATATAATTAAAAAATATATATAAATACAAATCAACAAAATAAAAATGAATTCTATAGAGATTTAAAAGAAATTACAAATTAAAGTGACGATATACAGACGAAGAGAGCATAAATAAATATAATCAGAGTAAACATAATTACTGAATAAACATTATTACATACAGAAAATAATTATGAACAAATAAACATTAAAGAAACTAATTAACTTAATGAAAAAACTAACTAAATGGTTTTATGACTAAAAATTCATAAGTAAAAATCTTAAATATATATGTTGGTATGTGTGTGTCTATACGCAGAAACACAAAAACGAATATGGCATCACACTCACTATAATATGACTGAATATGTTTGTAACACAGCTTTGTATGGAAGCTTAAAAGATGTGAATACATTAAAATCAATCTTCATCTTCCCAGCTTTAACCCCTTTTTATATGAATATGAATAAAACCAGGTGTTGCTAGAAACAAAATTGAAAGAAATATTGAAGGAACTAAGAGAGAGAGACAGAGAGAGAGAGAGAGATGAGAAGAGAGATAGAGAGAGAGAGAGAGGAGAGAGAGAGAGAGAGAGAGAGAAAGTTTCATGTGATGTAAATTATTGAGGATTGTATTTTGTTTTCCATTCGCTACGACTGCCCAAAACGTTCTCTGATAACAAAGGAATCGCTTACTGGATCCTGAGCAGAATGTGGAAGAAAAAATACATTGCGACCCCGAATCTCTTTATAGAAGTAAAAAAAAATATATATATATATCTTGCAGCATTTAATTCATTGTATTCAATTACTTCACCTTTCTAAATATCTTTCAAGCTCTGGAATAATGTGAAACTATATCCATCGGGTCCTGCTGTTCAGATATTGAAAAATGACATCTCTTACAAAGTGGAGAATTATTCTTTTCCGATCATTCCCGAAAACAGATATATTTGGAGTTTAGCTTGAAATCGATGAAGCGACGAAACTTTCATTGCTTTGCGTTTAAGAAAGCTGTTCATAGAGAGACAAATATGTGACAGGTGTGGAGAACTAGTGGTGATTTTAGGAAAGAAAAACTCGAGAAGTGAATGAAATTTTGAACTGCTTGTTGACATCGAGCAAAAAGGTTTTACCTTTGAATTGTCAGTACTCCATCTCACTGATCTCTCTTATCACCTTAATGTTTCACCCGAACCAACCGTAACTGTGAACAAACTTTTTTCGTGCACAGCAATGAAGAGTTTTGTCTCATTTTTGTTTTTGTTTCCACACTTCGAACGCCTTATTGTCGCTTCTGACCCTTTTGGACGCGGTGTTGATTCCGTGTTCCGTAAAATTTGCCCAGAATTTAGTATTCAAGTCAAATTCGACATGGTCTGAGAGTCATTACACACAGAAATATACACCAGACCCCTACCCCTCACCACACACATACGTCACACATACTGAGTGGCGCTAAAGACAAAAAAAAAAAAAAAAAATGGCGCAAATTTGATGTTCAGGCCAATCACCAAGACTTACCTCCGTGATATTGCTATACGCGAATCAAAGTTCAGGATGACGCGGAAGCAGTCGCTTTGTAAGAGGATTGATAATTTACGATTATGAGTTTTTTTTTTAAGGTTTCCATTTGTATAGATGCATGGAAATTGTAATAATTAGGATTCTGAAACTTAGGATAGGTATTATTTATAGATTTTTAATTCACATACCTAGACATGAACTTAAGATTACGCATTGTATCAGTGTTCATATAATTATTTTACTGCACTAGATTATATATTTGAAAAATTTTGTGTATCCTTCCTTGAATGAAATTATCCATTTCCATTATTCAAATCTTTTATACCAGGTTAAGTCTAAATGGCTATTCACTTGCGCTAAAAAAAACTTCAATGTTTAGTCCATTAAGCACCAGAGCAGGATGTTGGCTGATATTTCAAGAGGTGAGTTACATACGCTAATGGAAAGTACCAAACAGCATAGTAGAACCTTCTGGCGAAGGTAGATTTTATATCTTTCAATGGTTAGAAAAAAGCTAACCATAACTTGAAGCAAGACTTCATAAAAGAGAAAGGTTTCCAGATGCCGATAATGTCCAAAAAGGAGAACAGTATTCCACTAATGGTAGAACTAAAGAGCGAAGTTGTGTAACCACATGACATCCTCGCACTTACCTCTGTTGATACAAGAACCTCCGGGAATTATTCAGGTAGCATTAAAACATTGTCTGTTTCCATACACCAGGGAAAAAGATCTGAAGCTGGTGAGACACTACCAACGCCTATCTAGGAACATTATGAATTTTCCTGGTATCATTAGTCTTTGTACTTTTAGAAAAAAGGACAAAGGCTCTGAGGTACGTGACCTTAACACATCAAGCAAGCATTGAGAATGCTTTTGGTGGTATTAAACTTCTAATAGTTTTAAATACCGATGAAAAGAAAATTTAGGAATACCACGAATACTTGCCAAATATTTCATCAAGCACAGGGTTATCTCTACAAAGCAAATCTCGGTTTGAGAAGAAGTTACATTTTCAGCCCAACAATGAAGTCTTAGTTTTGCTGAAGCTCTGTTGATGGTACCCTAGCAGACATTTTCATTTACTTAAACAGTTTCCCACCCCCTACTCTGCACGTTTTCTTTAAACTTAAAATCCAAATGGCCGAAAATATTGCGGTTTTGAGGAAACGGCTTCCGGAAATCTTTTGTAACATTAGTTCGTTGAAAATAATATATCGGCTCTGGGCTACGCGGTTGTGTGTACTGATTACTTTAATAATATAAGGCACCTCCACCACTCTCTCTCTCTCTCTCTCTCTCTCTCTCTCTCTCTCTCTCTCTCTCTCTCTCTCTCTCTCTCTAACGAATATATTTACAAAGAATTTTCATTTCTTAACGTTGAATAAATTACTGTTGTTGGTAAAATACTCGTTTTGTGTTGCCTGTTACTTTACTCCATATAGTAAAATATTTCCATATTTCTTTCATTGTTTTTTCAAAAATCATTCTAATCAAATCGACGGGAATTACCCTTTGCAAAGTTTAGCGCCAGGGGAAACACAAGACATCTCTCCCTGAATGAGGCCTGAATTTATGACCTAATTTTCTCCTTCAGGTGAGATATTGAAGTAGATGACCGGAGGTGTCTGTCCACGTGGAGCAAAGAAAACAAAAGGGGTAATTTTTCCCGGAACACACGAGGTGAGAATCCAGAATCCACAGCTGCTTCAATGCAAGTCTGTAACAAGAGCGATTGGGAGTTGATTAGGCTGCGTAGGACACGTGATCTACGATCAAGGGGAAGATGTATGAAGGGTATCTGACAACTCGTTCTTACAAAGAAATGAGTTACGTTACTATCACTGAGAAAACACTCTTGCTGAGTGCCCACCAACAGTCAAAGGAACAAAAGGCGATTAAAAGGAGGAATTCCTTAAAGAAAATGGTGTGCGAGAGAGAGCGGTGAATTCGCTAGTATTTCTATTATAAACGAAACTAAAAAAAAACTATTTTTCTTATGGGCACCATCCCAAGATCCCTGAAAGGAAACCTGGAAAAACTAGATGACAAAATAGCTCCAGGACTCATTCAAAAGAGTGTGCAATTAGGAACAGCACATACAGTGAGAAACGTGATGGGAAGCCTGGGATAGAAAAATATAATTGATAATAATAATACATTCCAGCACAGACTAAGTCTAACAGTAATAATTATAAATAAAATGATACATGATGTGCAGAAGAACGGAATATTTTTTGGTGGAAAATTAGAATAAACTTGATTTTACAACTATTTTCTTGCCGCCCCCCCCCCCCCCACCCCGCCCTCTCCCACCGTTATAAATTGCTTCTATAATTACAAAGTTTCTAGAGAGTTTTCTGTAAAGAAATAGCAGACAAGCATTTCTCAAAAAATCAGAAGGATATGTCAGGATTTCAAATTTGTCAAATCACCATTCCAGTCGTGCCTAAAATAGAAGGTTATAAAAGGAGAAAAAAGAAGTTGTTGAGACAAATGCATAAAAGATTTATAAATAAGCCAATGGACGCTGAAATAAAAGATGGAAAAGAAAATATTCTGGATTGGGAAATGTCGTCCAATGTCAGCAAGGTTGACTTAATGCTGACGAGTTGTTCATTTCGACGAATCGAAGGGAGACAATTTTGAAACTGAGGAAAGGACTGATGTCAAATTAGCGAATAATTGTATCCGTGATTAGATGTCCAAGGGGAAAATAAAGGGTCGAAGATTGAAATGAAAATACCAGTGATGCTATAAACGGCTAGCTGTAATACATCACTTACGAGTAATTGCATTTTTGGAGAAGAATCAAAGGTATCATGCAAAACTCAAACGTCTGTCTAAAGAGGCTTTAGGAACGCAACCCTCCTTCATCGAATTTCCCATAAAATGGTTTTTATGCATTTGCAAAAATCACCAAAGCTTCAGCCAAAGAATTTTTCAAAAGGCACCAGAGAGATCGCTCCCCATTTTGCGAAATTCTCCAGCCATCGCCTCCATTTACTTCTTTCAAAGGCTGACTTCAAGAATCGCCTCGTTAATAAGCAGGGGGAGAAAGCTGAATGGGAAAAAATAGAAAAGAGGGGGAGTGCGTAGATATCGGTGTGTAAGTATTTTCTGCACCTCATACCATCATATACTTTAAAAATACTGATATATTTTCCGTGGTGCAATGTTAGCGTACTGAGCTCATTACATCTGTATAATTATAGTTTCCACCCGGTCTGCAACGAAACCCCCGTAGATGTGTAGTACACAATGAAGTACCCCGTCATTCCATTCGCTAATTAATAGTTTCCGAAATATGATTGATAAATGTTCAAAATTGACCAATATTCGATAGAGCTATATAACCCATACAGATGTGAAGAGCTCCATAAAACAACATTTTGAACCCCAGTGCCACTGGTCGTAAACCGAAATGTACTTACTGATAATTTTCGAAGTCTCAACTTCATTTAACCCTTCCCGGTCTGAAATCGCTCTTGTTCGTGAGTTTATACGTGTTCGTAGAAGACCGTTAAGCTGAAGTTCCGACCACGCATTTGAATCAGCCAATAAATGCTATTTTTTCCAGTTAGCGCGTTTTTTGAAGTCCTTCCCAGACTCTCGAATTTCCCCGATAAATTTCAATGATTTCCGATGACAAGATACTGTTACCAATATATTATATCACGACTTTTTTTTTTAGCCAATAATATTTCGTTACCATGGAGTTTATATCAAATTTCAAATTAATTAGTTGTGGCGCCTCAAGAATGGAAAGGCATCAGTTGTGAGATCCGTGCAACATAACGTATTTTCGTGTCTTCAAAGACTTTTTTGAAGAGGACGAGAAGTCGGTGGACTTTTCCAGCAGACGTGGCGTTCTACCCAACTACCAGGGCACCGTTTTAGAAATCACACCTCTTCACTGGCGCCAGAAGTTTGGGGACCACTCCTCTATTTAACCTTGCACCAAATTCATCTGTTGATTAGCGCAGTTTCTGAAGCGAGGTGACCAGTGCATGCCTAGAAAATCAGCCCATGATGAGACATTTTTTGTTAGAGCTAAGAATGGTAGCAGAAGAGATTTGAGGCAATTATGGCTGTTCGGCGGGGAGAAGCGTCACAATGGAGACATTTTTTATTATAATGACGGTAACTGAGGGCAAGAAAATTCTTGGTTAGAAGTGGGAAGACCCTTATGCCCATCATAAAAATTCCTTTGTCCCGGGTCTTTGGTAATATCTGATGGTTGGGAGGCCTACGGGAGTTTAGGCAATGAAGGCTACACTTGTGGACCAGACAGACAGGACAATTTACACCTGGAAGTTAATCAAGAGACTTTGGAAAGACGTTAAGGACAGAATACCATGTACAGTATTTACTCCCGGTACCTGTTACTACGGAAATTAAAAATGGAGGAGATGCTTCTTGAACTATTCAAACCTGCTGCAACCTTGTATCCGCACAGACCAGTGGGCCAGAACAGTAATTTTTTGGACAAAATTACTTTTTGCGTTCACATCCAGGTATTATTTTATCATTTTCTATTATAAACGTTTAGAGTATTGTATTTACAAGCATATGCAATAATATGAGTGATACGTTTACCCATTTGTTGTGCATTTGGTAAAATATAGTTAGAACTATATGACCTTTATATTTGATACCTTTATTCAATGCAGAAAAGATAAGAATAAAATTATTTTAAAAATTAGATTATTTCTATCAAATTCTGTTTTTGAAGATTTTACAATATAAATGATTTAATGAACGTAAAGAATAACATTTTGGTTATACTATTATACTATAGTAATAATGGATTTTTTTAATCCATAAAAGAATCTAAATACAAGAAACTTTAACTCGTATTAAGACTACATAAAGCAAATCAAAGGGTATTTGGGACGATTAAATTTTTGATTTTCTTCAGGTACTCAGTTTTTACAGGTCTGTACTTTCTTAGAGAACTTACCAAGGGATCAGATGGACAAAGTAATCTTATCATTAAATCTTCATTTGTCTTTATTCGTGATGTTTTAATTGTGAAAGATTCCATAAACTTCTTGAATTCTTTATCCGCTTTTTTTTGCTTCTTGTGCCTCCTCAGATAACATGGCAATCGGTAGATTGAAGTTGCACCATGAATTAACAACCGATGCAAGCTTTGGGGCATGTAGTACCAGTTAATATTATTGTACATAACATTTGGCAATATCCAAGCATAAGCTTTCAAATTTATCTGCATCGATATCAAGACCAGATGACATTGTTGGTAAAATCAAATAAAGTTTATCAAAAAAAGATTGATCAAGGCCAGTGATTTCGAATGCAAATTTTTGCATTCTTGAAAAACCTACGAGCAGTTATTCCCATCATGAGATGTAGCATTTCTTATAGTCTATTTTTAGTTTCTTTTGAGAATTTCATTTATGGATGAGTAACGAGAATTAATTTCCAGCACCAGAAAAACACTTCTCTAACTCTTCAGTGGAACCAGCTGAGATCGATATCAGAATCACAGGGTTGGCTTTTAAGTGCTTTGCTATTGACCCACCGATGATCTCTATCGCAAATTAGTAATTGTAGTATAAGCAGTAAAAATTCCTATACAATGACTCCATGGCTTGGTTTCCTGAAAATTTACAGGTTCTAGATATTTTCCTGCCCTAAACCAAGCTAATCCTTTGAACAACCTTAAAATCCAAAACTACTAGCAACCCAACCCCTTCAACTTTTTAGGCTGGGATTTGCCACAAACCCCTTGAAAACACCCTGTGATATTAAGATGATGAAAAACCTTCTCGTTTGCAGCTCTTGTCATCTTATGTCGTTTGGTTACTCAGACTCCCCGGTTGAATGGCGCCATGATAGGGGAGGTAGCGCTTCAGTTATTATTGCCCACAAAGGCTCGAAGTGCAAATTGGTGCAAAAAAACAAATATTTTCCCTTTCTACACAAGTTCAGTATATAAAATCCATAAGAGACACGAAACAAATGCAAGCGAACAAATTGCCGCATACTTGTTTTTTAAATCAAAATTATTTGAAGTACTTTTGTATATATCTATATAACATGGATTAATTGCATGTTATGCACAATATTTGAAATGCTTAGTCACAGAAATAACAAGTAGTAAACTTGTTGAAACTCACTTATAAACTAATGAAACCCAGACCTAATATCACAGATGGTAACATACACACTATTCTGATGTAGACTAATCACTAGTATACTCGGGAGAAAATGTACTTAGCCGATTGCGTCTAAAAACCATAGCGCCAGTCTAACCCATTAATTAACAATATAATATACGGTTCCCTTTCTAAAAACTATTCTAATTTACGTTTTTAATATAATTTGATAAAACTAAACATTATTGTTTGGTTTTTGTCCACCTCCTGGCCCACTGTGCACAGTCTGAAGGCCTCCTATCGTCATTAACAGTGAAGACACCGATCCTGACGAATGTGACAACTTCGGCGAACCTGTTAAGGTATTTTAAAAAGCTCCTCACGAATTACGATTTATAAGGCAAGACAATAGGCAATCCCAACCACCGCCAACGCCCATCTCGATAGCTAACACTGCAAAATTGTAACCCATTAACCAAATTACGATTTAGGTATAAGGTAAAGACAATAGTCAACTCACCAACCTCTTCGATAGCTAAAACGGCAAAATTGTAAACCAGAAAACCAAATTACGACTTATAATGGTTAGGAGTCTCAAATATACTTTACACCCTTTGGATTAAAGTTGAAGGTTATTTTTCGGAAGATCCAGCCAACAATTTTAGTATTTTTTCTGTTACTTTTCTTGCTGTTTTGTTTTTTTGTGATTTTATCTTCCACATATTACTCGTTTTCTGTTAATATCTTCCTCACATTGCTCATATTTTGTTACTACCTTCCTCACATCGCTCGTTTGCTTTGTACCCCGCCCGCAACTCATATTCCTAAATTGTTGGTTTATGTGAGGTAGTGATAATCGGAAGACGATAGTTTTGCGGAAAGATAATGCCATCAGAGCACAACAAAATAAGAAGAAAACGAACAGATTTTTTTTATGCAAAACTGGCTTGTTGGAGTCTCCCAAATTTACCTTCAACTTTAATCAAAGTCGAAAGCAATGTATTTCCGAAAAAAATAATTGTATGAAACATGCAAAGGTCATGAAAATAAGCAAGAACAATATCTTATGTAGCCAGAGGGGCAATTTGGGTGTCAAGTATAAATTGACCATTAAATCCAGTATGCCACCGTTAGTCTAGTTGCAGCCGGGATGGTAAGTGAGTGAGACAGAGATAAAAGCAAAAATGAAAACTCTTCGAATAACTGTTTATTATTTGACGAAACATATTTAATCAAAACATGACGGCCGCGGGTTATATCTTACCCCATCAGGTAAGATTTAGCTAAAATAATTTTCATAAATACTCTCTCTCGCTGTCACTTTGGGATACTGCTTAAATGATACAAATGGTAACAGAATCGATCAATAAAAAGAAAAAAAACAGAATGTGAAATTCTTGTTCTCATGGGATAGCAGTGCTGAAAACCAAATCCATGGCAATGGAAAAGTAAAACAACATCGCTGCAAGCAGAGTCACAATCTGTGTGATTATTCTCACTACAAGGTATGGATTCTTGCTTTGGCACTTTCACATTCCTTTTTTCTTCATCACCCCTTTCCATATAATTTTTGAAACCAAATGCTCCCTGTTGAATTTTGTGATTTATTTCTGTAACAGTTTAGATAAGTTCTTTTTTTTTTTTTTCTTCGTTGCTAAATTCTTCGACAATACTTCAGTGAGAAAATTTGTATTTTCTAAGATATGTGTATATTGTTATCCTTTTCTTAAGACATTTTATATTGCTGCCATGCAGTGAAAGAGCTCAGGTAGAGGCTGTTCATGGTGTTGAAAATCTTCAGTTCAGCTTGAAGGAGTTTTTCACAGAATCACTAATACCGTGTTGGGTCCTGCCCTATTATCAGTGCCAGCACACAGCGCCATCTCTCTCCTGGAGACCTCGCATGTTACAAAAACTCACAGCTAGTGCCAGAGCATCCCAAAGATTTCATTACAGGAAACTGCAATCCCCCCCCCCCCCCTCTCTTTGCTTGGCTTGGCTCTGCCACCAGTGCTGGACAGGGAGCTACCCAAAGCTCAGTAAGGTCATTTCTGGATTCCCCTGACCTCAGCGGACGCTCATCCCGCGATACAACCTCGCGGCCTGTGTCTGAGCCTTCAATGCCAACAACACTCCCTTCTTTGCCAGTTCAGCCCTACAAAAGCAGAGGGTCCTGATGTGGCTCTCTTCCATACCTCACTGGTCACAGAGCTTAAGGATTGCGCCAGCAAGTAGTTGATAGATATACTCAACTCCCCCCTGCTCCAGTCGTTGAAGCAGCCAGAGAAGGTGGCACTCCAGCTCTCTCTACAGTACTATCAAATCATCAATCCAGGAGAGGCCCAAGGGAGAGAGGTAAACGTCATAGGACGCCCAGGTAGCCTACAAATGCCACCAAGTTCTCACAGCACTGGTGCCAACCTGGCACTGTAACCCCACTTTATCTGAGTTATTTGATACTGTAATACAGAGCTGGATGCCAAGTTACTCCCTATCTCTAGCTCTTTACAAAATGTAAATAATTTCCTTTCTTGTACTTTGTGGTACCTATCCAAGTTAAAAAACGTGTAATGCAATGGAGCTTAGACATGCAAGATTTTAATTGGAAAATAGAATATATTCAGGGAACTGAGAATAAAATGGAAGATGTGCTATCACGCCACTAACGCTCGTGCCATCCATTTTGCTTGAGAGTTTATATTTCCTTTTCCGAATACTTGAGTGTGTACTTTCCAGAGGTAAGAACTAAATATATCACTTTTAGTAAATTTTGTTGCTTATAATTATTCCCAAGTACTTATAATCAACTTAGCTAACATACCTTTAAAACTTTATTACCCTTACTAATTTTGCTTTATCTTCATTTTGCACTGTTTCCAGTTGTAGTAACTTGTGTATGGGTCAGCACAAGTACTATGTGAACATCAGCCATTGACTGTCTGATCGATTTAGCTAGATCTAATCTTTTAACAAGCAATATCTACATTAACATTAACATGTAACCCGTAAATTCTTATATTTGAGATGTAATCATTTATGAATTTGTATTTTGCCTGATTGCTGAATTGTCTAGAAGTGGGGTTTATACGCAGAAATGATTTTAGGTTAAGAAATATTATGAGATGTATTTGGCGAGAGAGAGAGAGAGAGAGAGAGAGAGAGAGAGAGAGAGAGAGAGAGAGAGAGAGAGAGAGAGAGAGTCAAGTTTGTAATCTGGAAAAAGTTTTCTAAATGTTCACGCCCAAAAGAGGTGTGTAACAACTTCGTTTGAGGGAAGGTGTCACAAACATCCTTTCGAAATTTTTTAATAAACGGTTTTTCCATCGAAAACACCTGCATAAATGTAGTTTTAGTGCTCTGTCCGAAGGACCCTTTGGGAAGTGTATGTTTTTGAGTCACAAAACCCGCCAGAGTACAAAACATTAATTCAACCGCCACCTTGGCTAAGTACGGATCATTATTCCTTGACCAGGAATCTGGAATCCTCTAACTGGGGCTTCATTCCCTCTCAAAACTATTGATTTGAAAGCCATAAAACGCAAATAAATTACAAAGCCTAAAGTGGCACTCAACAGAGTGCCAAGACAAACAAGGGAGTGTCAACAGTGATGGCAATCGGGGTCTGGACTGATGGTGGCACTCAACGGAGTGCAAAATAACAGAGAGACTTGGTTGAGGGAACTCAGCGAAGGGTGGGGCACTCGAAGGGTGGAGGCGGGTCAGCAATGGTTGATCCTCGTAGGTGGGCTGAAGTTCCCATCAATTATTGCCGGAGGTAGGTAGGAAGACGATGCTCCCAGTTGGGGCACTGAAAAGTGGCAGCAGGTAGTCAACTGGGCACCTCTACACTAGTGTAAACAGGAGCTAAGGCTTCCTGGATGTGCCTCCAAAAGTGTGTAGCAAACGCAGGTGGATAGTATACAAACCCATCATAAGTGGAGAACGTACGGATGGGAATGGGTTCCAAAACGGGACAGGGAAACAAGCAATGTTTTCCAAGAATCTGAAAAGGGTGGGGCAGAAACGAAGATCTTTCGCGACTCTGGTTAATCTGGGGTTGCTAAGGGACGAACTGAAAAACGTCGGTTTTATTGTGTTCTTTCCCTTAATTAAGCAAGCATTTCATTTTAATTTTTTTCACTTTCTTTCTTTGTCATATTCACTCGTTTGGACCACATCTTTTTCTCCGCAGTTTTATTGTGTCTGAAAAATTGCCTGGTTGCAAATTTGATGGGACACCCAGACGAAAATTCAGAATGCAAAGCAGTCCTGTGGAAATTACCTGCATTATTGTTGTCACAAAGGCGCCACCAGACTGCATTTCATGGAAATAATCGAAGGACGAAAAAATGTCTTTCTTATTAAAACACTTTCGTAATTTTGTGGATTCTGTTTTATTTTTTATTATTTCAGGGTTGCCTCGATTTTCAATTTGAGTAATTAATTATAAGCTACAATAAACTTGAAACGTCCAGATTTTTAAAACTTGAGGAAAAACTTGCATATATCTTATTACGACATAATTTTTTCGACAAAAAACCTAACAATCATTAAATTCATAACATTATAAAAAAAAATCGGTAACTTAGGAGAGAAACAAAATTATATCAATGGCACGCGAGCAAGAGACGCAATCCGTATGAATATAGTCTAATAAATTCTTATTTAAAATGTGTTTTCTAAAAGAGGATGTAAAAAAAATCGATGTGTGGGAAATTTTTACTTTGAGTTGATAGCACAAAAGTTGTACCAACCCCGAACTTTAAATTCAAATCAAAATAGATTGATATATATATATATATATATTATATATATATAATATATAATATATATATAAATAATATAATATTATATATAATATATATTAGATATATAATATAGATAATTATATATATATACATTAGTATATATAATACATATAATATATATAGTTAAACTAAAGTAATTTTAATTAATAATTTGTTGTTAATTATAATTTTTTAATCATTGAGTCCAAACATTTTGATCCTTATTGTTTAGTTTAAAGTTTATTAATGTAATAGTATAGTTTTTTTCGTAGATTTGAAGCTCCTGTTCTTAGTTTGATGAAACCTCTGTTAAAGGAGTCATATGACTTCGCAGTTTTGCTTTATTTACCACCTTCTCCACCGGTATTTAGTGAACTACTGCAGTGTCCATTATAACTATCGTTGTTTTTCTTTTTCTCTCCTATTAGAGCTGTGTTGACTCGGGTGGAAGGCTTGATCGTAAAGGGTGGGGGACACGTGACGAGGTTAGTTCGAATTCCTCCTCATAGGCCTGACCGCTTTGGACCACTTAATCTTTGGTCACTTCTGCAAGGTTTTTGTACGGGACGATTTGGGAGATTTGGATCACGGCCTTTTTAATCCTTCGACTGCCTTGTTGTGGTGGTCGCTGGTGGTTTGGTTTTTACCCGCGGCCATTGCGTCAGACACGCCCCTTCCCTCGTTCGTCGGAAGGATTCCGAAACCAGTTGGCACTGTACTTACATAGAACGGTTGCAGTTTGTGGAGGCGTGCGAGGTCCGTTGACGTTCCGGATTTCTAGGAGGCTAACCACCCTCCCGGCTGTTCCCGTGGTATTTTGGGTTGCCTGGCAGGCATTGCAGCTTGGACCTGGTTGACCTCTTCATTAGGCGGTCAGTAAGTTACTTGGAAAGCTAGTGGGAGACAAGTAGGTCGGCGATTATCTACCAGATATGGAGGGAAGTTTTTTTTATAGTTATTTATGGACGATCGTGGATGCGCTGTTTAACCTGTAGATTTGCACGCCCCTGTAGACAGTAACGGCCTGTGCTGGACCTTAGTAATGGCCTGATGAGATGTTCTTCTAAGCCTGTTTGGGTGTCCTTATTCTAAAATTTGGTAAGGTTATTTCGCCTATATGGTTTATTATTTGAAACGTTTTTAAATTATTATAATTAGTTCTTAGCATATATCCTGGTCACTAAATTAGATTTTTATGTACAATTTTGTTTGTATGCGGTTAGGTAGCTAGTATTATTAAGTTCTTTTCCACCCCTCCTATTTTTTCTCTCGACTTCCTTCTAACCTAACCTTAGTTTCTTAGGTTAGAATTTATCTGGCCAGTAAAGCCTGGAAGGGAATATTGACCTTCAAAGTGTCATATTTAAAATTTCCTATTTCTTGGCTTAGGGTTTAATTTAGTTGTAGGTGATCTTTTTAAACGATCTTAAGGTTGGTTTTTCCCGTTTTTTTTATATTGTTCATTTTGATTATTATTTTTGCCAACCTATTACCTTTTTTACTTGTTGGGTAAAAATTAATTACGTAAAACTTTTGTTGCAGGTGTTTGTTCTATTTTGTTCATACGTTGCTGTGTTAACATTTTTAAAAAAAACCGCCGCAAAATTTATTCGAGTAGGAGACAAGAACCCGTGGAAAACACGGCCATAAATAAGTGGTAATATCAGTCTTGGGCGACCGTGACAGGATTTGCGCTCAGGTGGGTTACACAGACACTTATTTTGGATTTATTGAAGGAACGGACCTTTTGACATGCCCTATCCCTTTAGGTAGCAGTCTTGGTGATGCTATTGGACTCCTAGGTCTTGGCCCAGTCTCCAGTTGTTCCATCCCATTGACGTAAGGATTAGAACTCGGTCAGTGGGTACGTGCAAGTACATATACTAATATATATAATGTACATTACATTGGTGATAAGTTTTCACATGTGCGTATCATATGTTTATTGCCATTATTGTAGTATTCATGGGTCAATCGTATTTTAGATATTCTGTAGTTGTGTATTGCTTTGAATCCTTTCACTTCCTTCAGCCTTTTGTTATTATTTAGGATAAGTTTTGGCCCGGCAAGATGTTTGGGATCCATCCTGATTAATGGAACGTATTTCGTTGCAGATCCTTCCTTGGAATTTCTTGTAGGTTTTGGTTATCTAGCTTTAGGGTGAACCTGTGGGCTCGTTTGAGGAACCTGGTATTTAGTCCTCTTGCTTTAACCCTTAGGTCTTGCTGTATGTCATTTTAATTGAATATACAAAGGTGATTTAAGTTGTTTACCTTTATTTTGTAATTAACTTACTTGGTTAAGATTTTCTGAATGTGAATTTTAGTGCCTGCCTTTCCTTGAACAATTGCGGTTGCATATAACTGTCTGCGGGATCCTTGTTAAAAATAAAGTACCTAAGAACCTGTTACTAAGAACCCCAGAGGTTTTGTAAACAATTATACTAGAAGGACCTCATTTAAAACTGGATGGTAAACTTGAGGCGGGTTATTTACTCAGAGGAAATACAAACACTTTCAAGGACGACCCAGTCCTCATTATCAAGTATCCTATGGATACCTGATAATGAAGGGACTGGTTGTCCTTGAACGCTTGTTTTAATTCTTTTGAAATAAACAACTGCGCTAGTGCTTACACAGACACACAAACACGCACAGACACACAACACATGCACACACACACTCACAATCTTCATAGACACAGACACACGCACGCACACAAACACAACACACACAACACAACTAATTATATATATATATATATTATATATATATAATAATATATATATATATATTATATTATATATGTGTGTGTGTGTGTGTGTGTGTGTTCGTTGTGTGTGCGTGTGTCTGTGGTCTATGAGATTGTGGAGCGTTGGGTGTGTCATGTGTGGTGTCTGTGGCGTTTTCGTGCGTGGTGTGTGTATTTTTTCTGTGTAACTAGCGAAGTTGTTTATTCAAAAAGGAATTTACAAAGCTTTCAAGGACAACCAGTACCTTATTTATCAGGTATCCATGGATAACTTGATAATGGAGGGACTGGGTCGTCCTTGAAAGTTTGTATTTCCTTTCCTCTGAGTAAATAAACTCCACAAGTCTTACCATCCAGTTTTAATGAGGTCCGTTATAGTATATTGTCTGATCAAGAAACGGGACGATATTGTCAAAGGAAATAATTTATTTGGGAGCTCCTATTGCACAATGAATTATACTTTTCTTTGAGTGTCTAGGATTTGAGGCCATGTTTTATATGGAGAAAGAGACAAGAAAAAATTATTAAAAGTTGGAAGTTTTTCGATAGTTTACAAATCAGAAAGCGTTTCACTGATTTTATCGTACTTCTTTTGACAAACAAGGACAAGGCAGATCGCTAAAAATAATAATTATCTCAAATGGAAGGTGCAACAGAACTTTAAGGTTTTCGGCAGCCACATACATGGAAAGAATACGGGGGATAACCCGATAAACTCGTGGGTTCAGGACATCTAGGGCGTTACGAGACAAAGGCATTGCCGATGAAATTAATGGAACATTAGAAAAAAAAAATCTTAAATATTCCGGTATTACAGTGGTATATATATACACACACACCACCACAACACACACACACACAAACCCCCCAATAAAAAATAATAGAATATATTATAAAAGATATATATATTATATATATATATATATATATATGTCTTGTGGTGGGTGTGTGGTGTGTGTATATATACCCACTGTAAGACGAGGAAATATTTAAGATTTTTTTTCTAATGTCCAGAATTTCATCGGCAAATGCCCCATTTTGTCTTCGTAACGCCCTAGATGGTCCTGACCCACGAGTTTATCGGGTATATATACACACACACAACACACACCACACCAACCAATATATATATATTAATATATATATATATATAATATATATATATATAATATATATAATTAATAATATAGTGTGTGTGTGTCGCCTTGTGTGTGTGTGTTGGTGTGTGTATTATTATATATTATACCACTGTAATACGGAAATATTTAAGACTTTTTTTTTTTTCTAATGTCCCATTAATTTCATCGGCAAAGTGCCTTTGTCTCGTAACGCCCATAGGATGGTCTGGACCCACGAGTTTTATCGGGTTATACCGTATTATTTCTATGATGTGGATGCCGAAACCTTAAAAGTCTGTTGCAACCTCCATTGAGATAATTATTATTTAGCGATCTGCCTTGTCTGTTGTCAGGAAGTTAACGATAAAAATCAGTGAACGCTTTCTGGATTTAAACTATAGAAAAAATTTCCAAACTTTTAATAATTAAGTATTCTTGTCTCTTCTCCATAGGAAACATGGCCAAAATCCTAGACACTCAAAGAAAAGTATATCATGTGCAATTAGGGAACGCCAAAAATCTAAATATTTCCTTTGACAATATCAATCCCGTTTCCTGATCAGACACAAACCGATAGTTACAGGAAGGAGAAACAAAAAAAACGTGTTCCTAATCACTTTGCTAGAAGGTTGGTAAACATATTCGGACACAAATTTGAATTTGAAAAAAATAAATATCAGCTTTCACCTTTTTTTATGCAGTTCCGTTGATGTTCTTCTTTTACTTAGGTTCTATATTTTTATAAACGTCTATCAAAATAAAGAATTATGTCTGTTTCATTCGATTCCAACAATACAAGTAGATTTTATTACTGATTGCTTCATATACCCACCCCCCCAGTCTCTTATGTGTTTATTACTGTAAAAGCGATGAAAGTCATTAGTATTGTTTTCATAAGCGTTTAAGCCTCTCTTTGTAAAGAACAATTTTTCTTTTCGCATAAGATAATGAATAGGTAGATATAACAGGAACCAACAATATTCGATTTTCCCTCTATTGGGGGGAAAGCCAAACAAGATTCTCATCAATGGCACAAAAATCTATGACCAAACTCTAGAACAAAAAAACGTTTTCATCCCAAAAATCTTTTTTCTCCAATTAGTATTCCTAAGAGGAAAATCTGCTCAGGTGCCGTATTTTTAATGGTGCCTTTCGCAATCAGTTCATTTTAAGCTGAAAAGCTAAAACAAGGAAGACTGTCAATAATCTCAAAGCCAATTAATTTGTTTAATTTGTTTAAGATAAAAAAAAATTGCTTAAAAAAATGCCAGAAACGAAATTAGGCCACTTTCATGTTGCCAACTTAATCTGTCTACATAAGACAGATTCCATTTCCCAAATAAATGTATATGTGTTTTAGGCATATATGATGACTACCTATTGCAATATAATTTATTTATACTGTTGAAGAGGCGTTCTTAAAAAGCAGCCAATTAACAAACTAGAACTTTGGTCAGTGTTAAAGTCAACTTGTTTAATGTTAGGGTGACTCCTGAGTAATATCTATTCGTTGTGTTGCAGTCAGATCAGATATGTGGTTAAAAGGTTTTACAATGTTATTCTTACAAAGATATTGCAAGATATCACAATCTTTAGTGTAAAGCCATGATATGTAAGGTGCTGGTATAAGTGAATGTTGGGTTTATACATATATTAAATGCACAAGTTTGGCACTATCCAGAAATGATTTAGATATCTGTAGGTGGTAACTTGCTGGTTTCTTTCAATTCAATTTTTTCTTCATTGACCCAGACTAGTTCATTGAGTGTCCTCTCAAATTTCTAAAAACGTAAACATCTCCAGTCAACATACAGAGGTCATGTTGTGAGGTTTGAACGGGATACGATACTGCATCCGAATATTCTTTATGATGATTCTCTAGTTACTGAAGTCTAGTAGCTGGGAGACGGGATGGCCTATTGTTGAATGTTCTTTGCTTGACGCTATTTCAAAAAAGATAAAAATTATAGCAGGCACCTAAAGTGTATAATAACTTTTACGGGTCTTTCAAGGCTAACATGAAGATTTCCTAATATCTTAGAAAACAAAACAGAGCATTTCACAGAACAGTGATTCTACAAGCCATTTCAACACTATTACTTGAAGCAACCTCCTGACTAGTGCTATGAGGCAAAGTGGGATTCCATGATTTGCATTTTGAGGAAGCCATGGGAATAAAGACGAGATGAGTTGGCTATCCGAAAGATTCCAAAGAACCGATATCCCTTTAATTGCTTTCGATCGAACTTCTGGTGTGTAAAGCTGAGTAGCAACATAATTGACATGTTTATTAATTCTCCTCAGTCCATAATCCTATCATAATTACGTCTTATTAATGAAGGTTTCCTCAGCAAGAAAATTATTTTCGGATATCTATTGGATTTAATGATAATCTTGTTTTCCTAGCGTAAAGTTGATGTTGATTATTAAAGCTTTCTTAAGGGTCACTTTGATATGCTCATGGCTAAATGTATATCGAGAGCAGTAAGTGATATACTTTGTGGACGAATAAGTTGCTATGGTTGTTGGATAGCTTCAGAGATTCATTACATATTCTTCATAAGGCTTTAATTTATTTCGTGATTGGCAAAGAGACTATCGCGATTTTTATTGGCATTGAACATCACGTGCGTACACACGCGCGCGCAAATACACGCATACACTCCCAATATCACGTCACAAGTGAAGGACATGAGAAAGCTAATTACATCTCCATCCCTATCACGTAGGGAAACATCTACCTTGAGAAAAAATTTGGCCCTCCGTATAACCCATGTTATTCAGTTGTCTTTATTAATTCTTTATTATATAATATATATATATATATATATACTATATATATATATATATATATATATATATATATATATATATATATATATATCTATATATTATATATTATATATATATATATATAATATATATATATATTATATATATATATATATAATATATATATATATATGTATATATATATTATAATATATATATATATATATATATATATATTTTTATATAGTATAATATATATATATATATACTATATAGTATATACATACATATATATGTACACGTGTGCGTTCACTTTCGGGAGGGCTTAGTATAGTGTTTCTGCAGTTTTTCCATCAGGAGTAACCCTACTGAATCACTTTTCACGAACTATACTTTTCGTACAAGACTTTTTACTAATTTCGAAACCTGGATTTTTGGTTTGGAAAGATACAGGTGTTATTTCCCACTGATTGAAAATATTCATGGTCACTGCAGACTTCATTCGTTTATGGTTTCGGCTTCCATGTGAGATGGTATTATGTGACGCGGTATTTATTTCGCACAATCTATAGTATTTTAGGTCGATCTTCTCATTATGAATGACTTCTGAAATTAAAGAAACGTTTATTTTTAACAGGTAACACCGATATCTTGAATCTGATGCTTGGTCTTGACGGCCTTCCTCCGTACGTATTGTGATGTGCTTATAGATTCGACTCGTTACTGCAATGAAAATATGACCAAAGATGTTAAACGCACAGTATGCCTTCGACTTGGTTAACGAGACCCCTTTAAGTATAGGAAGCGAAAAAGTTTTGCATTTGTAGTCTAGTTAGATATGTATATAGTTGGAATATTATCAAACAAAAATATTATAATAGGTTTGTGCTTTGACAACAGCATTTACTGACAAGAACAAATTTGAGATCGTTACTCGAAAAAATGCTTTTAAATCATCATCTTGTAGAAAGCTGGGATGGAAGAAAATTATTCTCGGTAATATACAAGGTGAGTTTATTTGAATTCATACTTTTTAATGTCCTCAAAGCCTTAGTTTTATCTTTGTGTTGCGGCCTAAAATGAATTTCATAATTTTCATCTTTTTCTTTTTCACATAAAAAAGAAAAAGTTAAAAATTATGAAATTAATTTTAGCCAAAAGCACAAAGATAAAACTAAGGCTTTGAGGACATTAAAAACATGAAATTCGCAAACCGAGCATAATTTTCCGAATAGTATTTCCATGATAACAGACGGAAGGGAAAAAGCTTAAAAGAAAAAGAGTATTGCTTAAGAGATATTTCGAAACCATTTCTTTTTTTCTTGAAATTATCCAATGTGGACATTCCTTGATACTCCCAAGTGCTTAAGTGTCACTGTACGCGTCCGTGATTCGAGCCCATGAGCCCACGAATTCATCAACAATAAAAAATTCACCCCTTCGGTTAACATAAATGAAAATATATTAATTAAGAGGCAGTGCTAATTAAATATTGAAGGACATCTGTAGCTTAATGAATATCTATATGAATCACGGTGATGTGATTAAATTCCTAAACTTAGCAGACTAAAGAAATACAAAAATAAGTTTACAAAGACAGTCTGTATAAATGATGATGGGAACAACAAAAGCAAACATATGTACCTGGTCACCGTGACGCTGTAGGTTTTATTTCTGTTTATTTGCAGCGTTCCTTCGGTCCCTAGCTGCAGTGCCTTCCATTTCTTTTACTGTACCTCTATTCATATTCTTTCTTCCATCTGACTTTCCACCATCTTTTAACAATATAAAAGAGTGCAACTGCGAGGTTTTCATCTTGTTAATCTTTGTTAATCTTTTTAATCTCTATTTTCCTTTCAGTTCATTGGTCAAAGCGTTTGTCCTTCGGCCTAAATTGTATATTATAAATGGTGCCGTATAATCAGAATAAAAATTAAGTATTCATTATATGGGCATATTCGTCGTTCACCAGATGGAAACTTATTAAAGTAAGAACATTTATTATAATTGGCGTCACCTGCGCCACCTCTCATCAACTATAATATGATTTATAAATATACGACAACATTATCTTCATTCCCTTTTGAAGTTAGCATTAAAAACTCGAAGTAAATGGAAAAACTTTATCGGCGCCGAGGCACCTTGAGCCTAAAGACATTGCAATGGTGGAGTTTTGAAGAAAGGTTTATCTAAGGCGACGTCATGAGGTCTTTAGGCGAAGAGTTCTCAGTAACTCAATCGCCAACATCTAGTCTTTCGGGGCGGAACAAGCAAAGCTCTTTCAGTTGAAGAAGAATTAACAAAGAAAGAACTTGAATGAATTTCAATAAAGACAAAAAGAGGTAAATAACTTTTTTTTAATGTATCAAAGTGTATAACGGTTGTTAAGTAGTCATAGGTAATAAAAAAAAATTATTTTGTGCTTCTTAAATTTGAAAATTCTCCACGGGGGTAACTGTCCACAGGGGGTAATTGTTCCTGTACCCATCTAACCTGCGAGAGATCTAGGAACACCAAAATCATTCTATGCTTATCCAAAGAGAATAGATTAGAAAATAGAATGAATTCTGCAGTTCCATCAAAAAGAGAAAAGAAATCAAAGAAAGAATCAGGAAGACAAAAAGATCAAAGGTGCGGAAACAGCGCCAAAAAAAAATGTCCCATTTGTTGTCTAAAGGTGATTGGAGTGAATCAGAGCTAGAGTAGATGTCAGAAAACTATCACCAAAATAAAAAAATAAAAATAAATAAAAAAAACAGCTCGAGCTATCCATGTGAATTTACGTTGACAAGAAATAAAAAAAGAAAAGATGGATCAAAGTCTTGTCGAAGTAGTTTAATTTTGGAAAAAAAAATGGAAAGGACATACATAAACAAACAAAAGAAAAGGAAGGCTAAACTAAGAATGAAAAATATCCAATCATAACCTCACAGCCTCTTGCAACATTTTTTTGCTCAGAGAATTTCCTGGGAGGTCATGGAATATGAGATAAGTTGGAAATATTTCAAAGCCAGCTAACCGAAGCGAGCTGCAGGAAAGGGTAGAATAACAAAATCTTATCTTTACCTGTTTAAACACAACTGTAACAAGTTTAGAATAAAGTAAGCAAAAGCTATTAACAACACCATGTAAAAATTCAGTTATGGCAAACATTTACAAAAATCGCCGAACGTAATTTCCGTTTGCAATGCAAAGGTTTACTCAAAAAAAAAAAAAAAAATCCATAAAAGCCTATCGTTTCCCTGTGCTTCATCCCACCCTGGCGCTTACCTAACACGTATAAAAAACCTTACCTGAAAACAAGAAATGTCAAATTGTGTAAAAAAAAAAACTCAAAATTATTATATATCACCAGGAAATTCCCTTAATACCACGCTTTATTACGCAATGCAAATATTTAAAAAACGAAGATTTAAACTAGATGTGATGCGAATAAGCTACCTATCAATAACATAATTTTATGCATGAAATAACTCATGAATAAAATTTCAATTACTCACATAGCATAACAAAATTAAATTAATAATCTTTTTTTCTTTCTGGTATGTCTCACTTTTGAGAGAAGCTTTTGGGCTCGAAGAGAGAGAGAGAGAGAGAGAGAGAGAGAGAGAGAGAGAGAGAGAGAGAGAGAGAGAAGGGGGGGGGGGGCCTGGTTGAGGGCGGCTGGCTGCTCAATATTGTACATGGTTTCCTCTGCATTATTCTTATCAGAGAGAGACGAGATAAAATTTAATCTTATGAATTATGTTTTGTTTATAAAATAAAGTCTCGCTAATGATGACTGCGTAATCGTGCATATGAGACCGGGCAGCGAACTGCAGGCAACTAGGATTTATAGAGGAAATAAATATTGCAAGAACCGTCTGGCGACTGGGCAAAAAACAGCTCGTTGGAGTTAGTCATAAAGATGGTGTCGAGTCCTGAAGTTGGTAGGCCAAATATCTATCTCTTTTTATAGCAAAGTGAGATTTTCAATGCTTGATCCCACTTATTCCAAACTACTTTAGGGATAATTAAACGGGTAACACGTAACAGCCTTTCTGTTATTCTAAGTATGTACATAATCCTGTTGCTGTAACAAATTATTCTGATGTTTATTTGTGGTGGGCAGTCGTTTGGAACAGACATTTTTTTTTTTTTCCTGTGTCAAAGTCTGTCCTTATTTTGAGAAAGGCAGTCTTCGTATAAAAAAAAAATATTTACCTGCCAGGTCCCGGGAACATTCGTCCATGGCATGTGTATACATGTGTGTGTGTAGAATCTACTGGTCTTTTTCACCAGATACATATATAAACTATAATAACCACAATGCTCTCTTCTCGAATTCTTCCCGCTTTTTCGGATGGGTCTATTCCATCTTTAATAACTATTTCTAAAACGACAGTGTATATAGGTATGAGAGTTATATATTCCTACAATAAATAGACAGGTATACGGAATATAGAAATAGCAATTATGTTCGTGAATTCTCGTTTTTAAAAGGACGCCTAAGAATGGCAGCCTATCTTCCGTTTCGGCTGTATCCTAAACTTGTCAAAGTTACTTATACTTAAATACTTATGATACAAAGATGGTTTGGGTATTCTGTTATTATGATTCAGGCGGCAGAAAAATAAGCAATAATATTCCATAATACAGAGGATAATAGAATTTGAATTAAAAACAAACTATTTTTAGCCCCAACATAAGAAATTCATCATAAGGCCTATTATCCCAAATAACTGGATCTTCTATTTTGGTACCAACGGCCGGATGTTTAATCATATCGATTGGCGTTATGGGAGGTTTCAGCGCTTTCCAATATTTCGTTCTAATTAATTGATCACATAAAAATAAATAACCAAGTAATAAATCTCAACGAGTTTTAACTACCCGAGTTTCCGAGGGCAACTTCAATGATTAATGACATGTATCAAGTTTACGAATCCATTGAAAATATATTCAGTTCTTTGCAATTGCTGGTTGGGGAACATCTGTTGATCTTTAGTTCTTACTTTCTTACCTCTTTTCCTATTCTTGAATCGGCAGATCATTTCTTTCAAACTTTTTCTTTATGTATTTTGCATGGATTAAAAAAAATCGCAGTTTTTCATGAAACTCCCGCTCAGGTGCTCTTTTGATTTCATTCTAACTTCTAACAAGGCTCGTCCAGTTATCATATCAAGATCAAGTGGTTTGAATGATAACACATTTTTAATGTAGACGACTTATTTAGCTTTGGTGAATCAAGTAAATAGACCAAGTTAGATAGAAATGCGTCGTAATGAGAAAAGACTGTAATAATAATAATAATAATAACAATAATAATAATAATAATAATAATAATAATAATAATAATAATAATAATAATAATAATAATAATAATAATAATCTTTGAAAATAGCTGTCTTAACTTTATATGAAAACATTTATATTCTTCTTATTAATGGATTTTCTGGCTCATCAATATTTATTTATAACTGGTCAATATATTCATGTTGTATTAAATAGAAAGGATATGGCATGCTTTTCTATTTTGTTTTAAAAACCAGGATTCTGGTGGCTAGGG
>NC_087220.1:18124465-18179465 GCF_015104395.2 Macrobrachium nipponense | reverse complement strand
TAAGAGTAAATAAATCATAAATATATGTCACAGATCATTTATTAATTAAACATTTGCTACATTTATGTTTAGTTATCATAATTAGCAATATTAAAGGCTTCAGTAATTATGTCTGTCGATATTATTGCAGACTCCTGGCTACACGTATTATGTTCAACATGTACTTCAGATATAGTAGACTGGGGTGTATAGTGTCTTCCTTCCATTGAATCACCAGATGAAAGTGGTGTGATTGGTCTGTGCTCCTGGACTTCGAGTGCCAATAGTGTTGGCAAAGATTTAAGTTGAAGCCCAATGTGTCTCCCGAAAACCTCGAACTTGTTTTCATCTGTCATAGCAGCTTCAGATATGTCTTTCAGTTGGGATACCATACTAGATAGCTGCATCACTTTCGTTTTTTTTTCTATCAGGTGTAGGTTTTGGGTCATGTACTAACTATCCTGAACTACAGTTTCTGCAATATGTACGCCATCGTTGTTAATCTAGGAAAAAAAGTATTTAATAGATATATATTTAAGTTAGGAGCCATTATAATATAAAGGGAGGGAATGTAAAGTGGTGGACATACTAATGGGATTAGTACCTACCGTTTACCACTACAATATATTAGTTTAAATTGAAACCCCAATTTAACTTTATTTTACTTTTTTCAGGTTCCTGGTACAACAGATTGGAAAATTATTGCAAATGGTTTTCAGAAAGAATGGAATTTTCCTGGATGCTGTGGAGCAATAGATGGCAAGCATGTCATTATAAAAGCACCTCATGATTCAGGAAGTTTATACTACAATTACAAAGAATCAAACAGTGTTGTCTTAATGGCAGTTGTAGATCATAAATATTGCTTCAGTTATATAGACATAGGTTGTAATGGTCGAGTTTCTGATGGAGGAGTTTTTCGTAACAGTAGTTGTATCAATCTTTAGAGAATGGTATGCATTTCCCTTGAAAGAATACCTGTCAAAACCTTTCCCAGGAAGTAATTATCATTAAAGCAAAAGATTTTTAATTATCGTTTGTCGCGGGCTAGGAGAAATAGTTGAAAACTCATTTGGTATACTAGCCGCCAGATTCAGAGTGTTTTGAGAAAACCAATGCCCTACATTCCTAAGAAAGTGGTGAGCATCGTCAAGGCATGTTGCGCTTTACACAATTGGCTCAGACAAACAACATTACAGAACACGCAGTTTGTATATACAGCACACAAAGAAAATCTCAACGAAGCAACTGTCATCCCCGGTAATTGGAGAGAGGTTGCCAGCACCTCAAGGATTGGAACCACTACCAACATGTTTTAAGCAACCGTTCTTCTGGTCGGTCTACTGATCTTCGGAAAGATATGCCAATTACTTTGTGGAAGATGGCTCTGTTCCTTGGCAGGCAAGAATGATACATTAAGAATTGTAAGGAAATACTATATAATTCAGACATAAATTAAATATATGTATTTACCAAATTGCTTTCACTTTCCATTATTATTGCATTCATGTTCCCTAGGCATTATCTAATATGGTAAACCATTTCACCGATGGAGTTTAAACCGAGTCCGTCCCGGCACCAGAATTTTTTTGGGTTCCTTGATTTTTCTCAATTCTTGTGAGTAGGTTGATCTGAGAAGAAAACAAACAATGTAGAATAATAATGTAATTACATGAATATAGCAAAACATATAGCCGTTTTTTAAACCAATTTTTAACATTATCACAACTGGAAAAAAATTATTAACATGATTACGGAGATATAAAAAATGTAAAATACCTGATGTTCTTGATTTTCGCTTTTATCTCCTTCTCTCCAAATCCAGGTATATCCATGGTTTTCTCCAAATCAGCGTAGGCACTTTGCTTGATTTGTTTATTTTTATACTGTGGACATTTAACATTCCACAAGCTCTCATGTTGTAAATATTTTGAAATAAATTTTAGTGTTGTCTCTTCATTCCATCGAAGTGCCATTTCTGCGGCAACCTACAACTCATGAACTCCACTAAATTACTAAATTCAACACGTGTTCTCACTGGTTTAGTGGACGAATGACAAGTGGGCGGAGCTACTACTTGACCGTAAAATAGAACATTTTGGATCGACTAAACACTAAATCTCTAAATTGCTTACTAAACTACTTGACTAAACTGTTTGGTGTTCAGACACGTTTAGTAGCTAAATTACTCGCCACTTGACTAAATTACTGACATAGTGTGAACCAGGCTTAAGTGCTGAGAAAAAAGGAAATCGCTGATATGTAAGGACCATATAATTACTACGCTTTCAAATAGATATGGTATATCTATAATTGAATGTCAACCAGAACCTCTCTCCAAATACAAGAGTCGCGAGTGTTTCGAGGGTCAAGGAACTGAATACGATGTCAAAAGCTACAAGAATCCCTCTTCCGGAATATGGAATTCAGTATTAACTTGGATACTAAACGCCTTCAACACACTTTCAAGGCAATAGCAAGAAGGAAAAACGTCTTATACATTGGGAATGAAGCTAGATATTTTAAAACAAATTGGAAAAATATAGTTCACAGTAATACTATAGCTTATATGCAGCATATTGCTAAATATAGGTAGCTTTCGCCAACTTGATTAGTTAGCTTTTCCAGCTTGAATAAACATAGAAATGATAATACATTTATGAAAACATTTTTAAAAAAAATGGAATAACTATCTATTATTCTTTATATAATAACTCCAGAATTGCACGATTATTTTTATCCATTCTTTGGGAACGTCGTAGCACGGTAGTGGTTGGCATATTGGTCGTTGGTCTTACTGCTTGTTGGGTTCCAAAACTGGCGAATTAGGTCGTTCTTCGGTTGTTCTAGAAATTGCTCTTAAGTTATTATCAATGACATCAGCAGGGCATAATGGGGACTGCAATTTTGGAAAGCCAATTAGTACCAAGACCAACAACCAGTATGCCAGACTCTACAGTGCCACCAAGTTCTCAGAGAATTGCTAATAGACCTATGATCAATTCTGGAGTTACCTTAAAGAATAATTAGCAGCTTTTCCATTTCCAAACATGTTCTCCTAAATGATTATCATTTCTATGTTTATTTCAGGCTGAAGAGGCCAGCAGATCAAGTCGGCAAAGCTACCTGTATTTAGCAATATACTACTTATATACTACTGTGGACTTTATTTTTTTCATTTAAAGATCACGAGAAAGTGATGATACCAAATACTGTTCAAAAATCAACTCTAGCACACTAGATCAAAGTACTGAGGCTGATAATATAAAAAGTAAATAAAGAAAAACACTTTCAAGGAAACCCCAACATAGGTATATCTAATCTTGTCTTGAATAAGACTAAAACAGCGAGAGCCTCCTTGAAAAGAACAAGCAAAATGATTTTTGCAGAATTAATATACGTAGTGTCATGAACTCTAAAAGGAACATATGAGAAAATTAAACGTGTATAACAGAATACGGTCCTCTTCACTAATGTGGTTGCAAGGTGCTCGTTTTGTGTAGCGATGTCGTCCAAGAATTTGCAAGTGTGCGTCTCATTTCCGCCTGGAGAGAGATTCGCGATTTCCCGACCTCCTTTTCTTCAACAAAGGCAATATCCCAACAGCGAAGACTTCACACGAAAGGCACGACACAATATCGTCGCTTCCAGGTTGAACATTTATCACTGAAAATTGTATTATGCCGTCAAAGTTGACGGCAATTCTTTTTCGATAAGAAAGACACATGTATTTTCTACATGGGTAAGAACAATGCTGAGAGAGAGAGAGAGAGAGAGAGAGAGAGAGAGAGAGAGAGAGAGAGAGAGAGAGAGAAAGATGTTCAGTGTTTACACTCAGATAGCAACATGTTAGAAAGGAAGCAGTGTATACTACAAGGGCAATGCAACACGTTTATCCCGTAATCCACAAAGGACACGAGGCGAAGGGTCATCTTATTGGATAACAAATTATTGCAAATTCCGTTTTTTGCATCTTCGCTACCACTCCTGAAAGCAAGAGGAAAGTGTTGCTTCGAATACGTCTTTGTTAACTGCTAGCTGATACAAAGTTTGTTTGCTGATCTTGTGCTATTCCAAGAGATTTTATTTGCTGAGCACTTGTTTTTTGTTTTAGTACGACTTGTCTTTGATGAAATGTGGAGCTGACGCCGATTATTCAAATTCTTCAGAGGACAAACGGAAACTGATAGTACTCCTCAATATCGAATTCTCTTTTCCTTGGAAAGAAGTTTGAAGAACTTTCACATTAAGGGAATTATATTTTGTTGGTGCATCTGCACCGGAATAGATCCTAAACTAGGACTTAAGATTTAAATGCCAAGAAGACAGGGACATTCACAAACGCACAAATACACTGTGTAATAGTCTGTGATATATACTTAATGAAACCAGCTTAAGCATTATCAAGCAAGTATACCAGTCATTACTGATGTCGCTTGAGATAAAGACAGACCCTCAAAACTGCCTGTTAGACATCCAAAGAAAGAGAATCTTTAGAATTCTCTTCCCTAACCCCAGGTAGCTATCAAGGACTTCAATCTCAATGGCAGGCACTCAGTTTTACGTTCCTGAGACATCCACTTTTCCATAATAAAGAGATATTCCGGAATTCTTGTCCGAGGGCTTCCATTACCATACAATTCGACATACAAGAAAATATAGCCAGCATGGCTTAACTTGCCCTGCGTCATCTACAGTTGCATTTATACGTATAATTTTGGAACGAAATACATAATTCGTTGTTTTTTTTCATCCATATAAGAGACTAATGACAAAAGTTAAAGCTTTAGGACTTATAGGAGAAACAGCGGACTGGGTCGAAGACTGGCTAACTACTAGAAAACAGGGTCGTAATAAACGGTGAAGAATTAGAATAGGTGGATATGACCAGCAGAGTTCCTCAGGGTTCTGTCCTTGGCCTACTCTTGTTTTTTTTATTTATATTAATGACATTGATGTAGGATTAACTAGCAGGATAGCCAAATTTGCAGAGGCCATTAAACTAGTTGTAAATGCAGCAGAACCAGAGGCAGTATAAAGTTTAACTAAAGATCTAAAGAAAACAGGACACTGGTCAAAAGGATGGCAAATGCCTTTTAACTTGGATAAGTGTAAAGTGTTACAAATCGGAACAAACAACCTTCATGCCAACTACATGCTGCCTAGGAAGGATATAAATAGTGTAAAGGCAGCTCAAATACAGAAACAAGGAAAACGGTGTGTAGCTCTGCACATCAATAGTTAGAACTCATCTTGAATATGTAGTACAGTTTTGGTCACCAATACTAAGAAAGGACAAAATAAATTAGAAGGGGTACAAGCAAAAGCCACAAAGTTAATTCCATTCATTAGGCAAATAGGGTTACCTAAGACGATTAGAGAGCCTGGACATAAACGACTTAGAAACACGACGATTTTGGTGACAACTGATAGAAATATCCAAAATGCTGAAAGGCGTAACAAAAGTAGACAGTAACCCATTTATGTTAAACGAAAACCAGGAAAGTATTAATTTGGGTGGAAACTAGAACTGAAGAGATCCAACACATCTCATTGTGGGAACAGTAAATCGTGTACGATTTACTGTGATGGCTCCTCGGATGGACTAACAAGACTTTGAGACATGCTATTCTTTGCAACTCCTTGTAACTCTTTTTACACTGAGCATTCATTATTGCAAAATAAATTCCGATAGACAAAATTAACCCAAAGCATTCAAGGAAAGAGAGTGAGGTAAACAATAAATAAATAAATAAGTAAAGAAAAGTAAAGCTTCCACTCCTTCCCGAAAGACTAATCCAAGCAAATAAGAGTGTTAAACTTTGACAAATAGCGAATGACACCCAACTGCATCGTTTATCTTCTGTCGGCGGATAAAGGGTAAGGGCTTTCATCCATTCTCTTCAGCTTTTGGGTTAAAGGAAAGCAAAGGGTGAAAAAGAACAGCTTTGACATTAAGATGGCTATTATGCTACTGCACTGAAGTGGAAGGGAAAACTTCATTTCCTTATGAATGGTTCTGGAAGACCGAAAAATTTCTATAAATATATATATATATATATATATATATATATATTATATATATATATATATATATATATATGTATATATATATATATATATATATATATATATATATATATATATATATATATATATATATATATATATATATATATATATATATATATAGAAGTTTCCAGAAGTCTGTCTGTCTGTGTAGTTATGTGTGCAGTAGATGGAAAAACTAATTTTATGAGAGAGAGAGAAAGAGACTATCACATGAAGTTCTGGCTGACAAAAAAAAAAAAAAAAATCACATGGATTTCCAATTGAAGCGTCAATCCGATTACCCGAAATCCAATTCCATTATGGAACGTATATTCTGTTTTAGTGCTTAAAAAAATGCCATGTTTGTCGATGTGATACTTTTCCAGAATTTTATTTTTACAGACACACACACACATATACATATATATATATATATATATATATATATATATATATATAATATATATATATATATATATATTATATATGTATGTATATATATATATCTATATAAAGAGACCAAGGGAAGAGGCAAAGCAACACGAACAAGTAAGTTCCATTTATTGTAGCCGACGGCGTTTCACAATAATCCTTTGCATCTTTAAGCTTGCAAAATGAACTCGTATAATTTTGTTAGATAAAAAGGAACGTCACTACGTACAATTATAAAAAAAATATATAAATAAATTTCTTGAAATACTTTAAAACAGACCTATTCAGTATATGGCTAAAAAGTGACTATACACAAAAAAGGTAAACAGTAGCTGGAAGTAAACAGAACAATAGAAAAGAAGAAAAATAACAAAATAAACAATAGTGTGGATGACGTCTGGGCATTAACATTAACGAAGAAACGAGTGCTTAAATGAAATTAACTCTAGAGTCGTAAGCTTGTTATCGTGTTGGGCTGAGGCTATTACTTGAAACTTTTTTATATCAATCTGCATTTTGTAGATTGCAGCTTGATTCCTTATATTGATATAACTGAGCTGGGCAAATCTGAATCCAGTCCTATAACTATCGCCCTGGTGGCCACAGACACTGGCTTTCAGTAGCCGTCTCGTGGCAACCAACGTAGGTTCCCAGGCCACACTTGGGACAAGTTTATTTATAAATGAGTTAGATGTTGGAGACAAACACAGTGTATACCTTACATCTGAACAGAGACCGGAGCGTTAGAGGGTTTTTCGGAATAAGTTTAATATTTACGAAGGGAATTCCTCGCTAATGACCTTAATCATATTTTACGGAAATCGTCATTGAAAAGGAAAGGCAAATTTAGCGAACATTTCAAGTTTTGGGAACATCATATATCAAATGGGCTCATTAAAATTCATATCCAACAAATGCCATTTTCACACCTCGGTACATCTTTAGATCATATATGGTGCTATGTTTAAGTTTTGAGCTCAGTGATAACTGAGACTATATGTTGTGTACCTGCAGTTTCCTTTTTCAATTTGCTTCAGGATTTAGCTACAATTGTGATATCATCATCCAAGCGAATTGCCCATATGGATAGAATTGTTAAGAAAAACATCTTGGAAAAAAAAAAAGATTAACGCTAATTGGTGAGACCAGATGGTCAAGTAAATCAAATGTAGCAACAATTATATTTGGATGAATTTGATGATGTCTCTGTGATTATTTGAGTAGAATTTATTGGCATGCTTAATAACTATTCAAGAATCAGACAAGTTTCATGCAAAAACAAAGTATGAAGCAAATGTTTTGCTTAAAACGTTTGCAAAATTTTGAAACCATAATGACTGCATTTACTTAACAATATATATTAGAAACTACAGCCCCATTATGAAGATATCTGTAGACAAGTGGATTAGATCATGTTTGCTGCATGGAGTTTGGTAGATACAACTACAACATAGTTGAAGGAACTGACAAGAACATTGTATGATATCCACAGCGAGGTTTTTCAATTTGTATTTATACAAATGAAGTCTGCTGTCCCCATGTTCTCTTCAACCACCTCCCTTGTGACCCTCTTCAGTCGACTGGTAATCATATTATTATTATGATTCCTTTCCAACGTGGACAGAGGCTCAGTTGGTGACTAAGGAGGAAATGAGAGATGAAGAAGATCTCCTCCTTTGGCTGAAGAAGAAGAAGAAGAAGAAGAAGAAGAACAAAAGAAGAACAAGAAGAAGAACAAGACAGAAAGAAAAGAAAAGAAAGAAAGAAATCAGAGCTTGCGTCCCTGGCACCGGGGACACGTCCTGGATAATTATCTCGATGCACTCCGTTTGGTTTTGTCCCAGATGCAGAGGATAGTTCAAGAAAACACTAACGAGGTAGTGTGGTGAAAAAGATGGCAGATACTTTTTTAATATAGATAACAGTAAAGTGTTACAAATAGGAACAAACAACCGCCATGCTGCTTGGGAATGACATGAATTGTGTAGAACAAGAGGAGGACCTTCGAGTCATTATTACCAAGGACTTAAAATCCATAAAACAGTGTATAAAAGGTGAAAAGAAGACACAGAAATTAGTGGAATACATAAAGAGGCAGTTCAAATACAGAAACATCCATCAAGCAAATAGGTTACCAAAGACAACTAGAGAGCCTGAACATGTATGGCTTAGAAACACAGCGATTGCGAGGGACAACTGATAGACATTAAACTATTTACGTTAAACGAAAAACAGACAAGAAATAATGGATGGAAACTGGAAACTAATGAGACTAATGAGATACAACACATCCCAATGTGGGGAACTTCTTTACATATAAGATATATGACACATGGAATAATCTGCCACCGAGAAGTTGTAACAGCAACAGTGTGGAAGAGTTTAAAAAGAAAGCTAGACAAAAATCATTAGGACACTGTGAATGAACAGTAAAACCTGCTCCTAGAGATAAGTGAGCACACAATGTCTATTCGGATAGACTAACAAGTCTTTGAGACATAATTAGCCTCGTAACTCTTGAAAAATCTCTCTCTCTCTCTCTCTCTCTCTCTCTCTCTCTCTCTCTCTCTCTCTCTCTGCAAGAATGAGTTTTCCTCCATTCAAAGCCATTCTTCAAGTTAAATTACTGGACCTTTGCCAGAAGAAAAATTATATGAAAAAATGCTTCATCAGGTTTTCCTCTGATGAAGGACAAACAAATCAAGAGTGAAGTCTGGCGTTCGCACGTCCTTTTAAAAAGATAATGAAAAAAGCGCTCAAGGGAATTAATGGTAAAATGTCGCAATGTTTCTTAGGAACTTCTCAATGGACGTTGATCTGCAAGAAACACGAACAATTATCTTCAATGGCAGGAGATTTTGTAAAAGAACGTTAGGAGGTTTTACTGGAATAATTTGTTGAATTCAAGAGAATGCGCTACCAATACACTTGTTTAGGTCAAAGGCAGAAAAATATTAATGAATTTATCTACGTCTACAAACGCCAACATTCGAACGAACTACATATGTAAAGCGTTTCTTTTTTTTCGGGAAAGAATTTCTCTGAGTCTTGGGAAAAAGAGAGAGAGAGAGAGAGAGAGAGAGAGAGAGAGAGAGAGAGAGAGAGAGAGAGAGAGTGGATGTATATCTTTTACTTTTAAGGTTTTATATTCCCGCTGAATTGTGATCTAGCCAATTCCTAATAAGGGTTAAAACGCGGGGTAAGATTGGCCCAAATTAAGCAAGGTTCCCTGTAAGAGAAAAACAAAGAAAAAGAAGGTAATAACGCATACAGAAAAAAAATTTTGCTTTGGGACATTTACGATTTTAGTCCTTATTTTACTTGGTCTTAACTCTATGTAATTCTTTGTTATAAAGTAAAATGCATTTATAAAGAATAATACGCTTTCTGCAGACATTTGAGAGTGGGCACAGCTTCCATTTTTTCCAATTACATTTAAGTTAATATGCTTAAGTATATCTTGGTACCCTTTTAGATGTCTAATTCCATTTGGTGAAACTTCAAGTAAGAGTAGCAGTAGTAACAGTAGTAATAAAAGTACTAGTGCTACAGCTATGCCTTTTTTTACTCACCTTACCGAATATTCTTCTTATTCCTGTCGATTGAAAGCTATTCCATGAGAGTATACTCAAGCTAGCTTGCCTTTTCTTAATTTTTTTCCACATCCTGACGAGGTCTACTTTGAACTTTGTTCCTCTTCGATTATTTATAATTTAATAAAAATCTCAGCTACTACTTACTACTACTATAAAGAATAATAATTAATAATAATAATAATAATAATAACTAAATTAATAATAATAATAATAATAACAATAAAATAATAATAATAATCAGAGTTTGAAGAAGGAAAAGAAAGAGATGCGGGAAAAAATGGATAAGTATCAGATCTGAAAATAGAAATAAGAAGGAATATTGGGGATATGCCCGAGTGGAAAATCGTACCCAATAATCATAAGGAGCACTAGGCCACGATCCCAAGATCCCTGAAAAGGAATTCTAGAAAAACTAGAGGCTGAAAGTAGGCTCCAAGACTCACTGCAGAAGAGTGTGGATCCTAGAAACGGCACACAGAGTTTAAGAAAAGTGATGGACTCCTAAGGAGGCAGGATGCAACCCGGAACCCCACACTGATAAATACCGCCCAGTCGATTTGGAGGACTGTTGATAGAGCAAAAAAAAAAAAAAAAAAAAAAAAAAAAACAAAAAAAAAAAAAAAAAAAAAAAAAAAAAAAAAAAAGTAAGTAATAATAATAATTAATTTTATTATCTACTTCCATTATTCCAGATTTGTCTTTTAATCTTTCCTTTATTTTTCCTGCAATGTCTAATATTCCATCATTTTTTTATGGAGTATATTCTACTAGTGATTAAGTTATTATTAATTTTATTATTATTAGTTATTATTATTCTTATTATTGATTATTATTTTATTATTATTATTATTATTATTATTTTATTTTATTTATTATAATAATATTTTTTATAAGTATATTTTCTAGTTGAACGTGTAGGTTTATTTAATATGAAATAATAATAATAATAAAGGTTAAGAGCATAGCCAGGGACGTGTTTGACTTAAGTAAGTAATCAAGTCCTTCCTTGATGATTTTTTCATGGCGGTTATTGTACAAACCGCTCATATTCATGACCACCACAAGTTTCCTTTCCCGAGCTGAAAGTCCCATCTTCACCAAACCCATCCCTTCTTCTTTCCCATCTCATGTCCCATCTACTTGCCAAAGACTCTCCCATCCCCAGCAAACACTTTTATTTCTTTGCCTCCTCTCACTTCGGTCTAAAAATTAAATTCCATGCCGACCCAAAAGAAAATTCAGAACAAGGTCAAGGAAAACCATAAAAATAAAGAGTCAAAAGGGAAATAATCAAAAAAACTTCTTCCTTAAGATTTATTCTGTGACCAGTTCTTGGTTTAAACGTTGAAATTGTCTTTCACGAGTTGGAGTGGCTGAAAGAGTATCTTCAACAATTAGGCTACCAAAAGAAGACAACTTTCTGTGTCTGCATTTTTAGCGAGCGATCTTGCCTGGGCGTTTTGGGATGGGAAAAAGTTTACTTTTTCGGAGATGTCGTGGGGGAACTGTTTATTGGATTAGTTGTTGGGACATAAAAATGGCAACAATGATATAAGAGAAAGAATACGGAAAAAAATTATCGAGTAAAGAACAGGGGACGGGAAAAAGAGGATGATAATTAATAATTAAATGTTCAGTTGCACATTGATGAAAATGGAACATATATTTGACTGAAAAAAAAAAAAAATTTCTTTTTGAACTGAAAAAAGCTGAGGAAGGGAAGAAATAAGAATGCCATACTCTTATTATTCAAGACCCACAGAGGCACTTGACTTGAGATTCCGAGATTCCCCAACGAAATTAATGGTGTTTCAATATAAGGAAACAAATAAACAAAAAGCTGACTGGAAATGCAAACGGGAAGTTATTCAGTTTTTAAAAATGAATAATTCTAACAAATTCAATAAATTGAACAGATATAAAGAAATAAAGTAAATTCTTAAAATATAAGGATAATTTGTATTAGGGTAGTAATGGAATTACATTTTCACTTGAATTTCTTAAGTTACCGAGTGGCACGAAAAATACCTTGGGAAGCTGTTCCACAGGTCCAAGCCAGCAAGTTGAGGAGGAATCAAGGAATAATTAAAAGATTTTCTGTTAAAATGCAGAAAAGAGGCCCATCCACGCAATGGGTCCAAGTCTTAACGGCTAATATTAGGGTTACAGAAACCTACAATCACGAACCACTCATGTCTAAAGAAGAATAAATCTCTGGCAGAAGCAGGAAAACGAAAACCTTAACCTAAAACAGATAAACTGCTTTTATGCAGTTATTTAAATATATGAAGCATTACTCAAACAATAACCTAACTTCCCGTACGCGGGATTTTCTGTAACTTTCATTAGATTTTTCTCAAAAAGTAAGATGTGAGTCAATAGGTTCTCAAAAGCAGGCTTATCTTGGAACCATTCATTTAAAAGCCAATGCAAAAATGCCAACAGATAACTCAAAAAGTTTCTTTAAAAAGAAATAGTGTTTACCATGTGTACCCACATGTAAGATGCCCTTAACATTGTATAATCTAGAACTAAACCTGACTATAGAATCCTGGACCTTTTTCTATATCTAACAAGAACGATCTGAGATCTCACAACTGAATCTCCAGCGTTCAGCCGTTCCCATATAATGGCCATTAGAAGACCCTTGAGATCTTCCTTCGGTCTTGCAGTTTCTGAACTGATGGCTATGACAACGTTGCCCGGATATCCATCTCTATCCCAAAACTGATGTTGCAGTGTTGTGTTTTATTAAGTTTTGAAGTTTTGCATGTGTAGATTGGGGCGCATGTCCGAAAGCTCTCGTGTTCGACTGGGTTGCATTGTTGACTGTTTGTGATCTTAGGGGGGACCATGAGGGAGCGCCCATGCTTTTTAAACGCCAAGATGTACACGGGATGAATACTATTAAAGCCAACTATTCTAGCACCTGTCTCCATTCCTCCCCACCCCCCCTATGGCTACCGGCCTTAATACTGCTTGATGAGAAAAAGTACCTGATGGCCAGAGGTAAATAAAATGGTATAGTAGCCGTGTTTTTTTGAAGTTTTCTCCATCTGTTCCACAATTGCCTGAGTTTGCCGGCACAAATGAAGAATGGGAGAGAAGGACAGCTGTGGGCAACGTAACAAAATGAAATTGTTTTTGCAGTGGCTAATGTCTTAGTGATTTCATTAGATGGAAGTGTTATCGCCGTTTTTTTGGTAATAGCCCAATATGATAGCAAGTTAGCGCTCAACGCTATTGGGGTTTTTTGCTTAACCCTTTTGATTTGTCAATGTGGGCCTTCATTAAGTTATGATAGCAGTAATGCTAAAACTATCGCTGGTTGTTCTTGTCGTTTTGGATTTGTCGAGTATTTCCCTACATTTAGGTTTAGGCTGTTTTTTGCTTATGACCGTTTTTAGTCACCATCAAAGATTAATTAGTCGTAGTAGCTTAGAGGTTGTAATTACGGTGGACTAGCTACGTAGCCTACTTAATGATTTTGTAGGACAATTACCACCTTATGTTTTTTTTATGTAATCATATAAAATGATTGCATGTAACCCTCTAAAATTTTCTTTTGGACAATTGTGGTTGAGTTTACTGGAAGCAAATTTTGGTTGCAACAGAAAAGAAAAGGTTTTTTTGTTTTTTTTCTTTTGGTGTAGTTGGTTACTGAAGTGTTTGCAGTTCTAGGTTATATATTTTGCACCACCGAAATTTGCACCCAAAACTAAAACCTATGAGAAGGATGTTTAGTTTTTGGTCTTAAGGCCATATTGTGATAGTTAAACCTAGCTACCACAGTAAATTTGGTTGCCTTTCCGGCAAAAAGAAAGAAAAAAGGAGAGAGTTTTGAAAGGATTTGTATCCTGATCTGGGCTAAAGGATTGTGGAGATTGCGGTCCACTGTTTGAATGCTTCGATTGAGGACAGTTCAGTTTATTTTGGCTTTAGAACATGAAATTTAGTTTTGTAAATTTGCTTTCCTATAAACTTGAGATTCAAAGTCCATGGCCTTCTATTCAGAAATTTTGAAAGCGGGTTTGAATTTTGGAGAAGTTTATTTCTGAGAAAGTTCGCTCCCTTATGGCAACATTGTGGATACCTCATGAATAGCGTGAAAATGTCGATTTTAAAAAAGATAAGGTAAGCCATCAGTGTCAGAAAAAGGGGCAATTTAAAGCAAGTTTTGTACAAGCTGTTGTAAGTAGCAGTAAAAATGATGTACAGAAAAAATTGTCCCATAAATTCTGCAGTTACATAAAAAGAAAGGAAAGCGATAAAGCAATTGATGATGTAAACTGTTTTTAGAGACCGGGTAGATAACAAACCTTATCAGTTACCACTGGTCCATGCCATAAAGGAAATGGATTTAATTAAGGTTATAATTAGGGTACCATATTGTTCCTTTTTGAGGTTCAAGTTTGCTGGTGGTGCAGTTACCGTACAACGTGAAGATTAGGTTAATAATGTTACCAAATTACAAGAGGTTAAAGGTTTCCTGTAGATGTTTGCTTATAATAATTATAATGCCATTAAGATTTTTTTATGCCTATAGAAAAAAATTCAGATATTGGTGACAAAGATTGGATGGGCTAAGTTATTTACTTGCGGTGGGCATAGATAATTCAATCTTGAAGTACAAATAAGCACCTGACATAATGGTTCAGCTTATTTGTTCTTTGATAAATATGAGGTGGGACAACAGTTGTGTTTCAGTATACCACTACCAACGCATTGATGAATTAATTTTTGACCAGAGATTCGGTAAAGGGAAAATATTTTCCACCTATTCAGTTTAAAAATGCTTACAATGCAAAATACCATTATATGAAGAGAGCCCAGAAGTTACTTGGTAATTAAATACCCACAAAGGTTTGTTTAAGATTAAAAGGTTTCCTCTTGGCTTCTCTTTTTCTTCCCCTGCCTATTTTTCATTAGGTTTTTTATTCGCTGGTTCATTAGTCAAATGTTCATGGTTGTTTGTGTCTATTTTATGCATTACTGTAAGTTTGTACAGAATTCTTTTTCTTAGTACAGTTGTGCTCCCTTGTATGAACTGTTAGAAAAAAACGGCAAAATTCAGATGGAGTAAAAGTGAAGAAATTTTCATTGATTGTGGGGAAGTTGATGCTTCCCCACCCAATTGAAAGTTGGTTGGGAGTGTTTCCGTTACAAAAAATTGATGGGAAGGGGGTTCCTGTATATTTTTTGTGAGTAAAAGCTTTGTCCAGATGAATGGCAACGATGCTCAGATTGATCGAGCAAAGCCTTGCATTTTTAGTTCTTTTGTTTTAAATTAGATTTAGAACATTTCTTTCTTACCTGGGTAGAAAAAATGTTTGATTGACCACAAACCATTGCTTTGGCTTTATTTGGTAAAGGAGTTTCAATCCCATCCCCACCAAGCCCACCAATGCTCATATTCAGCATTGGGATTTTTGCTGTTATCTCAGTACGATTTTTGAACTTTTGTCAATAAGGCAAGGCAGGCAGAGAGAATGTTTGTAGCCCAACTGCACTTAGTAGGTTGCCCTGTTAGGGGTGATATTGAGGGTTGCCAATACCCCTGTTGAATAATATATTAAGCTGGTTGAAGTAGTACATTTTGATTGAGATTTTCTTTTGAGGTTTATACCAGACAAAATGTACTAGAAAGGATTAAAACTGTTATATGTAAACGCTAATACTGTATAAAAACAGAAATTGACCATAACCTACTATATTTGGCTGTGGTAAAATGTTGGATAATTGTTTACATAGTGGTCATAACTGGGGTATAAAGAATTCATGAAACGCAAAAGGTAAGAAATAAAAGGTTTGGTGGTCCTAACGGATTGAAGCAAGATATTGAATATGTTACAAAGAAATTGTCATATATTTTGATACTAATTACAAAACCAATTTCAAGTCTCTTGTTTCGTGGGCCCATCACCTGGTAAAAGCGTGGCCGAGATTACACATACATTATGGTCGGACTGGTGGATAAATCCCAGTATTTTCTTGGACTGGAAATGTAATTATTTTCTTTAAGTTTATGGATCTTTTCATGTTACTTCTTCAATAACTATCAAATGTTGCAATTGAGTTGCTTAGGAAAACAAAAATTTTCTAGTTTTGGTATTCCAGATGAAGCTTGTAATCAGATTAAATGCCATCATAATAACCTCCTTCACCATTTTACCGTTTCATGAAATGGATTAGCTGAGGGAAGCTATAAGGACTTTTATAAAACGGTTTGAAAAATATTTAGAGTGGATCTTTAACTAACTGTTTCATCATAGGATTCTTTGTAACAATTAAAGAAAAAGCTTACATTATACTACTGGACTTTCTTGTCAGGTTGTTCCTTTTAAAACTAACCGGTGGAATCAGTTAATGACCGTTTTCTAAGAGGAAATTAGATTTAGAAGTTTTGTCAAAAACGAATTGTTTTTCGCAGGAAAACTCCTAAGAAATAATGTTGGATATGCCAGGTGTTTACAAAACAAATTAAAAGGATAAGCCCTGGATTGAAGGAAAAACATTCAGTAAGTTTCATAATTTTGGAAAATTTTTTTTATGAAAGAGGACCCCATGGCCAATTTACTGCCCTAGATTTTACTAGTTAATCCAACTAAGGATTCGGTCTTCACATGGTTGTTTCTTTCCCAGTGGTGTAGATGAAATCCGTGTAAGATAATCGGCGTTTGCAACCTCGGGAAGGCTGTGAAGAATTCTCTGATAATGATGTACCGTGAAATAAATATTCAAATAAATGGAGGGAGGGCCTGCTCAGGTTCACTCCATACTAACAGTCCTTAGGGAGAAATAAATAAGGAGACATTTAAACGCCCTGAATAGGCGGGATTGGATTATTATGAAGAATTTTTTGTTGCTTATGTTTCAGTTTTATGTCTTATATTCCGGGGGAGGAAAAACTGTTTTGTGAATTACGCCTTGCATGTGAGAATGCAGATTGTTCGAAGCTCTCCTGGTTTCGCACTGGCACATTGTGGGTTCTTGTGATCCGGGTGGGGCTTTGGGGGGGGGGGGGGGGGGGGGTGGCAGGGAAAGAGCCACTCTTTGGGTCCAGCAAGAATATAACGGGACGAATACCATTGAACGCCGAAGTTTTTAGCAGATTGTCTCCATTTCCTTACCCACCTCCGGCTACCGACTGTAACTACTAAGGAAACCGTTTTGGCTTTCATTCAGAAGGCGTTCTCTGCCACCTGGAATTTTCCATGGAAGCCAAGAAATTCGATACAACCCTCAATAAAAACTCAAGGGATTGAGAAAGAACTCCCATCGGACCAACCCTGGGGAATGGTTGGATCTTGGACACACCTGTGGTGAATTTTTATGAAAACAGGGTTCTTCCTGTCCTTCATCTTCGTCACCTCCCACCATAACTAGTCGAGATTAACTAGAAAGCTCCAACACTCCACCATTGAATATAAACTTACAATCACAGGTAGAGGTTAATTCATGCTGAGTTAGTTTAATACTAAGAAACTCTAAAATAAACACCCACTAAAAGGTAATTGCTAATGAAAATATGAACCCCCAGGGAAAGCAAACAACATAATATATAAAAAATTCCAATTGATATGGACTGCCCCTCCGTTTTATGTTGGGCAATCTAGCAAACAGCTAGAATTAAGAATCAAACAGCATAAAATATTCTGTCAAAAACTAGGGCCAAATAATCTAATGCAATATTCATTCATTTAAGTAGAAACAAACAACCGGACAAATTGGATTTGGAAACGTTCAGTAATTGCTAACGATCAAAAGATGTCTTAATTTTCATGAAATCTTTTAGGAATTTTGCCCATTGATACAACTCCACTTCCCAAATAACATTAGTACATTAACACTTTCCAAGGGTGAATTAATACCCCCGATGGGTTAGAAGTTCACAACAGTATTGTTATTAGTAGTAGTTAGTAAACTTCCTTCAAGTCTTCATTAAAAAAATCGGATTTGAGAGTAACCCTCAGTCATTGATTTATTTATTCCAGACAATCCAAAAATAAAAATTATTTAAAGCAAAAATAGAACGAAATATTAACTAGAAAGAAAAACAGTAAGAACATTTTCCGAGTATCATAATAAAAAAACAAAAAAAATTATTTAATGGAGTACAAACGTGCGAATTTCGAGAATAGCTCTCACGTTTTCTCATCAAAGGTCATAAATTATAAACGACGGAAATGACACTGTTTGAGGACACCATAAGTTCATTCACGCCCATATACTGAGCTGATAGAGGGATCAGCGAAAGAGATTTGGACAAATGAAACTGGAGATTTTTAAAAAATCACCACTTAAGTGAAAAGGTAATGAGCTGTTCCTCAGTTGATCAAAGCCAGAATTCTTTTAGTTCATATTTTGACCTAAAAGATTTAACTTATTTGGTCTGAAAGCTCCCAATGGACCTTTACATTATTACCTGGGTCATTGGACCTTTTATCAAATGAAAATGGCCAGTTTAATGCATTGCATATGTTTATCAAAAATTTATTTTTTATCTCTCAGATATGCCTTTAATATTAAAGGGCCTTCATTTTTTCAACCTATGTCAGCTGCGAATCTTACATCTAAGATTGTTTCCCAGTGCCTTTGTTTAAAAGGGAGGTGGTTCCAAGATTCTATATGGGTTCAGGAATAAGGGAAAATCCCATCACTTGTAGCGCAGGGCATCTCTCTAGCTCATTTTTTTAATTTTTTTATAATTATAATAAAATTAAACTTAAATGGCCATATCATTATGAACAGTAGAAGAAGAACATTGTTTATCCCAGCCTTTTATTTTCTTTTTATTGTTGTATCAGATGATAACCGTTTGGATATGTGCGGTACCAGTTTACAATATAAGTTTTTCCAATGATAGGACTCCTTCGTGTTTTATCGTTTTTTTGCTTCTCCATACCCATGATGAGGAGGGAGTTTAAGAGGGGGCTTCTGAGGAACCTGGTTCTTTTTTTTGAGAGGATGAAGTATCAAAGAGGAAGACAGAGAATTAGATGGCGAGAATAAAGTGAAGGACGATTGTGGATGGGTTAGGAAGCTTTGTTGGAGGGATGATGCCTTTGATTAGAATGGTTAGTGGGGAGAAGGCGTTACAGGGCAACGGACCGCCGTTAATGTAGGGATAACGGAGAGGAAGAAGAAAATAAAGTTTGTGCAAAGAGGAAGCTATTCATGTGGGGCTATATTTTGGGACCTTCAACCTCTTGGTCATCCTAGGTAAAGGAGACAAGATGCCACTCACTTCCCAAAGAATATAACAGTTGTGTCATATATATATTAACCGAGGCATGTTCAGTGATTAAATTGGTGAGTCTTCATCCGTGCCTGCGCTGAACTTAAAGTCTTTGGAGAAAAACATGGAGATTGCCACAGAAACCAGGGGGCCGATGTTTAGAACAACTCCCTCCCCCCCCTCACAAAACCGCTACAGGACTGGAAGAAAACTGGGTTCAAATCTTTCATGATAAACCAAGAAACCCTTCCCTTTCAAAATTTCAAATTTTTGAAAGAAAACTTTGCGATTGCAATAATGGCTGTCTTCAACGATAAGAGCAGAATCAATAGAGAAGGAAAGGAAAAAACATTGAAAAAAATAATCAGGAATAAGTTGTAATAAAGCCTAAATATCATCATAAAAACCTAATGGAGCCTTAAAATACTTTTACATATATTTTGAAAAAGGGAGAGAGAGAGAGAGAGAGGTGGTATGGGGGGGGGGGGGGGGGAGAGAGAGAGAAGAGAGAGAGAGAGAGAGAGAGAAATGAATTGTTCTAATTGATGTAATATCGTTAACTGCAAACTAAAATTGAGTAATGAGATATTAGGGCTTATTTCAAGCATTTAACGGGTAAGCGAGATTGCGAAAGGAAAGGAAAAGCTAGCGAATCCTGGGTCAATACATATAAAAGCAAGTATAAACTAAAAGCAAAAGCAAAGTTAAAATAATGTAAGACGAGAATGTTTCTCCGCCGTTTACTTTTAAACTTTAAAAACTTTTTGTTTTTGTTTGTTTTTTTTTTTATAGGCAAATTATCTGATATATGTAAAGGGATAAAACCAATATTTTTTCCCTATTTTTTCATTACGTATTCAATTAATTTATCCAAATATAATTGGGACTGGCAATGTGCCAATGCTCCTGTAAAAAACATAGAAAAAAATTGATATTCTGATATTTAAGATGGTGGGTGGCCTAATAGAAATTTAAACATAAGTTTTAAGTTTTGGTTGGTTTGGTTTCCTATAAATAAAACTGAATTTGACATTGAAAGGGATGGTTTCTCTGTAACAAAACGATCTAAGAAAGGGAAGCAATTGTCGTTTTTCCCAATTCTTTATGGGTAAACTTAATCGAGGAACCCATGGTTATGTTTGAATTTAGAGAGTAAACTTCATGTGCATCAATACCAGCAGGCAAAAGCAAAACGCTAAAATTATCATCAACATAGACTATACTACTTTAAAGAAATATAAATGATACCTGGTAAATAGGTTTTTTCAAACGAATTCCATGTACAGTTTTTGAGAGGAAAGTTGGTGATCGAAGCGTTGCCCATTGCCATACCAATATTTGTTGATAAATTCACCATTGAATTATAAAAACTTACAATCACAGGTAGAGGGTAATTCATGGCTGAGTTAGTTTATTACTAAAGATACTCTAAAATAGAGCCCTTCTAAGGGACTTTAGTAAAAAGAGAAAATACCATCAACAAAACTAAACCTAACCTATCAATGGCGGGGCCAAAACGAAATTTGGGTTTTAATTTTAATCAACTAAATCTAGAGAATTATATGTAACGGAGATTCTGAGATAGTTCTTAAACCAATGTAGCGGTGGGGCAAGAGCCAACACCGTGATATATTAGAAAGTTTATATGAAAATTGAGACCAAGAGTACTGATAATAGGCCGCACCATAGGATTAATCTTATTTGTTTGTGGCGTTTTTGTACTAATCCGTACAAGTAAGGTTACGATGAAAATTTGAACTGAATATTTGCCTAGTTTCTGGTTTTATCTTTAAAGATTTTTTTCACTGTGCTATTAAAGTTTTTTTTATGCTTGATCAAGGGGATTTTTTTTAAAGTTTTTTTGTTAACGTCACATCAATCATCCAGTACGGCTTTGCAATACGTGATGTGAATTCAACCTTTATCTTAAAACTTACTGTACTATTTGACTTATCAGCTTTTTTGTGATGTGGAAGGAGTATTTGCCTTTTCAAGGATCGGGGGGGGGGTCCAAACTTTTTCTTATAGCGAGCAAGGGAAGTTACATTCCATGCTTAAAATTGCCAGGCTCCATAAACAATACCTTTAATTATGTCAACTTGATTTTGAGAAAGATCACAAATATTTTTCCAAATTTGACTTTAGTGGGATGACGCAATTCATTTTAAGCAGAAGGTCGAATTCGCTATAAAGGAAAGATAAACCATACCCAAGCACACTCATCAACATTTTCACGGATTATTTGTTTACTTATAGGTTTCAACAAACACAAATCATGACATGAACAATTAGTACAATCACCTGCTATCAATAAGATCCTTTTCAGTTTTCTGTCGAGTTTTCCTTTTCATGGCAATCTGTAAGTCCAACCGCAGTTTTCGCAAAATTTCTCGTCGCTGACGAGTCCTTTTCCAATCGGCTGGGATACGAGTGAGTTGAAAGAAAGGAATCCTTATTTTTTCTAAATTCCTTGAATTTTTCTTTTTTTAAATTGTACCCATAGTTTGATGTTCGTTTGGGAAAGTTCACTAATTCTCCAGGGTGTGTTGGGATTTTAGGTACTTATTTCATTTTTCTAATCCCTATCTGCCACCTATACGACCCTTTCTTGTCCTCCTAGTTTCTCATGTACTGTCCAGTCAGTCTGCACAAAGTAAAGGAACGTTGAGTTGAAAGATCTTCGCAGCTACTGCGAGTGTTTCACTTTCTTTCGTGGCTTATACCTTTATTATGCATTTATCACGTTTCCAAACCTTTTGTGATTCAGTTATACAACTGCAGATACTTGCCAGGAATTAGCAGTAACCCCTAATCTGCCCTCCCTGGGGTCCAGCTGGGGCTCAACAATCCAAAGCTCTCCAGAAAACCTTAGCATATGTTATAAATAGCATTTTCCAAACATCCCAACAATCTGGTTTCTGTAGCCTGTATCCAAAACTCCCATTGGTACTTGTCATACTGCACCTAGGGGTACAATGTGGAATGTGCTTCAGGGGACAAGGACCGGAAAAATTCCTGCAACAGTCGCAACAGTTGTCAACACCTTGTGTGCCCACGCCACATTTACCCTGCATGTGTTGACTGCATTCATGAAGAAAGGTAAAAACCCATTTTTTACAATTAATTGATAAAATGTATGTTTAAAAGGACCTAACCTAATTGAAAATTGTCATTAATATTTAAATTTCTATCCTAATCATACTGTGTTAGTTTGAATCTTGTTTTGGCTCATCTTATTTCACGCATTACTTTACAAAACTGGGGAATAATGTAAAGAAATGAAAATTACTATTTTTCGAATCAAATTAAGAAAATAGTTTTTTCTTATGTCATTTCTTACAGCTCATAATGTAAGGAGAAGTGAACACCCAGAGTACTTTGTTCTATCTAACTTTTCAGTACAGTCTTCATTAATGAAGGGTAATAACTTCTTCTCCCATATGTAATTTATATGGATAATGCATTCATTTACACAAGAAAATAAAATGGCAGAATCAATTTCCTTGCATGAATCAAAGTTTTGATCTAACATTTTATTCAGTTTTTAGTGGTATAAAACAATAGATTATGAATATTTTTTTCCTGATCAAACTTAGTTAGTAAACTATTTAAACTGACAACTATTGTTTTGTGGGTTGTTTTGGTTCATAAATCACCATACAAAATGGAGTGAAAACGAGTATTTTTCCCTCTAAACAAAGAAATCCCCTTTTTTCAATATTTTCCCCTACAGTTCACAATGGTCAAGTAAGGTTGGGAGTGGATGTAGCAACACAGATATTCAGGATGAGGGATATTTTTTTTGATGAATCTTTTATTAGTCATGTAGCAAAATTTATTTTTTTTACTAGTTTTATCTAGTTGCTCCCCTAGAAGGTTCCATTTCCTATAGTTTCTTTTTCTTTTTTTGTGTTTAGAATTCAAATTAAAAAACAATTACGATTGTAGTTTGTATCTGTCTAGTCTTATTGATATAGAATTTTATTTGATAGCCTGGTTTTGAATATTAAAAAAAAAAAAAGGGGGTAAAATTTACCCTACATAAGTGATGGTATGACATGAACATCAAATAGGTCTTCTAGTGTTAATTAGAGAAAAATAAGGTAAACGATAATGGGTAGTGTATATTTGAGAAAATGTGGAAAATAAACTGTATGCATAAACAATCAAATAATAACAATCCAGTGTAAAACAAGTTAGGTTAGTAAAATGCTTACTATAAGCTAATGGTAACATCGATAAGCCACTTTTGTCACACAGAGAAAATGCATAACTTGTTTTAGTTGGCCAAAGTAAGTATAATATTACTCCTCCGTTGTACTGTACTTTAATTTTACGATTAAAGTTTAAGGAAAAAAGTCTCTCTCAGTTTGTGAAGAGATCTTCAGCAAAAAAAAAAAAAAAAACAAAAAAAAAAAAAAAAAAAAAAAAAAAAACGCAACAATTCAGTATTAAGCTCAATGATACAAAATTCTAAAACTGTATCGATATTGGGCTGATTAATGAAGCCGTCAGGCTACACATATTCCAGCTATTGAGTCCATCTTTCTAAATATTCATTTCTTCACCCTATTAAAGATCAGAAAGTATGATAGAATGTTGTAGTGGAATAAACAGTTAAAAAATAAGATAGAGAGAGAAAAATGGGAATTAATGCCGCACAAAAAATAAGAAAATAACTAGTTATACTAGATAATGCAATATGCAAGTGGATGTGTATTATTGTAAAAATATTTTGGATATATTTTGAAGCAGTATCATGACAAATAAAACTTAATTTTTTTCCCGTTTTATGGATTAATGTTTGAATAATCGATTCTCAATTCACCCTCTCTTTACCTCCTGTTTTTCTGTTTGTCGGAATGTGTCTGTGGGCCATTTCAAATAAATGGCCCACATTCGATTTCCGATCCAGGGAAAATGTATGCGTTCCCTTAAGAGAGAGAGAGAGAGAGAGAAAGAGAGAGAGAGAGAGATGAGAGAGAGAGAGAGAGAGAGAGAGAGAGAGAGAGATGAAAAATATAGACGTCAAAACGATTTCCGTCAAAACTGGAAGTCCTCGACGAGGTAAACTTGACTCAATGAAAATAAGGCCATTCATGATATTCTCTATTCTTCGTCCCCCTCCCCCCTCACATCTCTCTCTCTCTCTCTCTCTCTCTCTCTCTCTCTCTCTCTCTCTCTCTTCTCTCTCTCTCTAGCGATAAGCATGAAGCTAAAAATCTCATTAAACTACCAGACGTTTATTACCCATTAAAACTCATTACACGAGTCTCTATTAGAAGGTTTCAAAATTTCATCACACACATTAGCCAAGCATAATGGAGCAAGAAATATGATATTTTAATAGTGAAAACAAACGAAAAGAGACATTGTTTTTTTATTTATCTGCATTGCTTTAGTTGAGAGAGATGTTTAAAAAAGTTTTATATATAATACATAAAACCTTCAGGAAGAACTTATTTTAAAAATAGCAATGTATATATATATATACATATATATTATATATAATATATATATATATATATATATATATATATATATATATATATATATATATATATATATATATATAATTTTATGATTGTGTGTGTGAGAGTGTGCGTGTACACTTTTTATGATCGTAGCGGCTTTTACCATTTAATTTTCTACTATTTTTAGATACGATTCTAAGTGATTCATTGAAACTGACAAGGAGAATGGATGAAAGACCTTTCCTCCTATCCCTCAATTTTCCTATTATGATGTAGTTTCGAAGACTCTACATCTTGCATGAAGAAGTTTATTCATTCACTGTTTCATCAATCATAACTTGTCAAGTCTCAGCCACTTTTGATTAACTACCTAAAAGCCATGATTTTTGAAGCTATGTGTCTATCATATCACCACTGGACGAGGACGTTATTATGAATATTAATGTGAATGCATTTTGGGTTTTTTATAGACAGAACAATTACATCCTTACATTAGAAAATAGATATTATCTGTAAACATAAGTTTTGCATGATTATGGATAAATTAAAAAAAAATCTATTTGGAAGTTCAATAATAAAGAAAAATTTTCCAAACATGTTTTTCGTCGATACTGGGCATGATTATATTTTTAGGAGAACTAACAATCCCTAATTACAATTCAGTTCAATAACTACAATGTGCCTTAAATCGTTAACTTTATCTGTAGGTGAAACGGGCCACTGGAAAGCCTGTCATTATGCAATTGTTACAGCAATTCGGCTCATTAGGAACATAGTGGAGCGGGTAATTTCAAAATTAAAGGGGAAAGTGCAAATGGTGATACAAGCATGAAATTTGGCACAACGATTCTTCTTGACCTTCTGTCTTATCATCAACCTCTGGCCACACAAAATTTTGCCATTTTCCAAGATGGCCGGCAGGTTTTTAAAATGGCTTCCCGTTGGATATCTTAATATTGACATTTAATTGGTTTATCACTCCCAGCTTACGGTAACTTATTGAAAACAAGTCTTTACAACTTAGATGCACAATTTTGCTAACTAGAAATATCCGAAATGGCTGTCACTATATAAAAAATGTCTGCCAAAAAGGTCAGGTAATACATGGATTCGGGGTAACTTCAGTTTAATCACTTAATTTTTTTTTTTTTTTTTTGTAGGTTATAAAATCAATTAAGTCCCACTTAATTCATTTTCATCCTTATTTTAAAGAATGGTCAATTAACTCAATGTAACAGTGTAGCGTTAGTTCACTAATAGGGCACACTGATTGATACTATAACTAAGAGACTCAACTTGGGTTCAATGCTAGCTAATGGTAGATATTTGTCTTTAGTTTCCCAAATGCACTGTTTAGCTAGCCCCAGTTCAAAGTTAAACAGCCGCACCTGAATTGACACGATGTGCCAGCACAGGAGAGCCAAGCCTGGGGAGATGTGGCTTTAGTCGAAATTCCAGAAAGTATACAGATCACACGGGAACTGAATAGCATTGGATGAATCATCGGGCTGTGGGTAGGATTATGATACATCTGAGCCTAGTTGTATCCCATATCTGAAAGTGTACATATGTTGTATAGGTGGTAAAAATGGAATAAACCCTCGACCTATAGAACAAAAGCAATGGCAGCACAATCTTGGAAGTCTACGTCTTTCCTGAAACCTGAATACGACTGGGAAATGTCGACATATTCGATAATACATGTTGGATATTAAACGACATTTGTAGTTAATATATTATATATATATATATATATATATATATATATATATATATATATATATATATATATATATATATATATATTTATATATATATATATATATATATATATATATACAACAAAGGAGCCCTTAAGACCAAGAAAACAAAAGAACCTAGCAGTGATCTTTATAAGTAATTACCTCTTCCTCATAAAAGTTTTACAGCAGTAATGGATTCTTCCTGATGTGTTCCAGTCCATTTCCTAGGTAAGATTCATTTTCCTTTTCTCTCCTAAACGAGAGACCATCTTACAAACTTGGGTCCTTTTAAAATCCGGAGCCTACTCAAAAACGCAATAATGACAACAAATTTCCTGATGTAAACCGAGGGACGTAGAAGAACACGTCTTTGCAATGCAATATTCGTCGTGTTGCCAAAAAAACATTGAGACATATAAACGAAGACATACTGATTTACTAATTCAGAGAGAGAGAGAGAGAGAGAGAGAGAGAGAGAGAGAGAGAGAGAAAAGAGAGAGAGAGAGAGACTGGATGTTAATCGTAAAAAAAAAAAAAAAAACAAAAAAAAAAAAAAAAAAAAAAGATTTAGGATACATCATTTATGTAGTTATCCCTATTATCATAATTATTCCCCATTTTATAATTAGATCCGAGGAAGCACCTCGGATACACAAACACTCACTAAACTTTCTCTTTCTTGCTCGCGGAATATGAAATCCTCAATTCTTAGAGCTGACTATGAGGCTGGGCGCGTGTTACTTCATGACAGATACTTGTGTGAAAGTATGATTTTCTTTCTAAAGTACATAGTCCTGTGAGTGTGTAACTTAGAACTTTCTCTTGTCGACACTGACACACAATGACAAGATAATTCCCCAAAGGTGACAGTGGAAAATAGCTCGTGTGTAGTCATCTCAGAATGATTTCTGGGGCTAAACACACGGATCTATAACGTTTCTACGAGGCGAGTTCAGGAAGCGCCTGCAAGGTAATCTTGGGATATTCAAGTTCCAGCAACACATGGGGCAGTTACGGTTCTCCACTAGAGGACGATGTAGTGTTATGTGGAACTCTGTACCAGTGGTCGGTCTAGCATGTGTCACGCGGCACATGAAGGTGGTCGTTAAGCACTATGACCTTCTCTTACTAAAGGCAATCGAACTCTGCAAAGAAGCGATTGGACTCTACAACAGCTGGGCGTGTGTTCAACGAATATTTATTTTGGGTGAATGATCGGAGTTGGTGACAAAGTAAAGCATAAAATCGTAGAGATGTGAACGTGCGTGCAGAAACTGAACCAGTGGGTGAACTACGCATCTTAACGGCCGCCTTAAAGTAACACCTGATCGTGACGTCACGAAAAAATGCATACAGAATCATAGAAACGCTCGCATGTGTGCTTTTAATTCCATCAGGGCGTGTGCAAAGAACCTTTAGAAGTACTTGGTGCATTCTTATGAATGAACATCAGGACCTGCAGGAGTGGTAATATAATGAGATCTACAATAAAAACGATTTATTAAACGACGAACTCTTTAGGTGACTTTCAGTGAGGAAACCTTTAGGGAAGCGCGCGGGGAGATCCACTGACAAGGTATTTAGTGTGAAAAGGAAAATGACTTTTGTTGAACACTGGACAATTTACAGGTGCCCCGTGAGAAACCGAAGTGCAGTGTTAAATATTGAGTTTTTAATCAGTTTCTTTTTCTCCCATGTATACAGAAAATTTTTTTTTATTCCCATTATGTTTTTATGCTCATCCATTTTTCTTTTTATTTCTGAAGATTATGATTTTATTTTCCCTCAGGTGAATTCAATGTCACCAGAATGGGAATTCTGACTTTTATTGACTGACATGTTCACATTTCTATGTTTGGGGAAAATAGTGAAACTATCTGAATTAATGTGCCTTAATGTGGGAGTTGGTGCAAAAAGTCATTTGAGATTATTTTTTTTGTACTATTGATTACACTTAACATCTGGGTTTTTCAATTAACTCCTTTTTTTATGTTAGTTTTTGGGAAATAAAAAAAAAATTTATATCTTGGAGTTTAGTCTAGCCCCAGATTTGATTACTTTGAAAATATTAGCAGGATGTCAGTGAAGAATTTTCCTAAGATAGGTGCCAGAAGTTTGTTAAGGTCGACGTTACCAAAAAGTTTTTCTTTAGACAAGATAAAAAAATAGGCCTTATATATATATATATATATATATATATATATATATATATATATATATATATATATATAGATATATATATATATATATATATATATATATTAATATATATATATTGATATATATATATATATATATATATATATAGATATATATATATATAATATATATATATATATATATATATTATATATATATTATATATATATATATATATATATATTATATAGACTATATATATATATATATAATATACATACATATATATATATATATATACATATATATATATATATATATATATATATATATATATATATATATATATATATATATATATATATATATATATATATATATCTAATAAAAGGAGCCCATAAAACACCAAAAGTAGAGAGAAAAAGTACGATATTTCAGAGGACTGCTGTCTCTCTCTTCAGGTATATGAATGAGAGAGACAGCAGTCTCTGAAATATAGTACTTTTCTCTCTACATTTTGGTGTTTTTTTATGGGCTCCTTTTATTATATATATATATATATATATTATATATATATATATATATATTATATATATATAATATATTATATATATCCATATATATATATATACACACACACACCACACACACACACACACACACACAATATATATATATATTATATATATAGATATATAATATATATATAATATATATATATATATATATATATATATATATATGTATATAAATATATCTATTAATATATATATAATATATATATATATATATACTTATATATATATATATATATAGATATATATATATAATATATATATATATATATATATATATATATATATCTATATATTATATATATATATATATATATATATATATATATATATATATATATATATATCTATATATATATATAATATTATATATATATATATATATATATATATATATATATATATTATATATATATAAACTAAAAATTACTACGGTGTCATTGGGGTGCGATTGAGGATGGGGAATATTTTAGGTAAGAACGACCTCGAAGTTCTAATGAGACTAATGAGAGTAGTGACGAGAGAAATGAGAAGGAAGTGGCCTACTTTCCCGTTGTTGACTCTGACGTTCACGGTAATTATTTCATTTTTCTTCGCCCAAAATCCCAGAGTAAATTTTTTCTAAACTCTTCTTCATCTCTTTAGAATTTAACGTAAGATGGTAGAGGTTATGAATCCAAAATACTCCCTTAGCGCCTGAAATGCGCAAGGAAAAATAGAGTTTCGGTCTTTACTTATTTTCTTATATATTTAATGTAATGAAAGTCTAGATTGACAGGAGTCTTTAAGTCTCCCCATCTAAAATAAAATGTGATATTAAGAACTTTCCTTTGTAGTAACTGTTTCACTCCCCTATCCAGATAGCCTTGGTTGTTTCCTTACTACCATTCTTCATTCATTCTTATCCTTGTCGAACATAAAGAACAGTAATAATAGAGAAGAGAGAAGCTCGGTGTATTTTTTGAGTTCTACTATGCAGAATATTGCAAAAACCCGAAGAACCTAGCCGAGAAAAAGCCAGGAAGTGATCGCATATTGGTCTATCATTAAAGAAAGTCTGTTATACGGAGACCATTGACATTCAGAATTGTAACATCTTTTACAAGAAGACTAATCTTGTCGTATTCTATAACAAAAACTGTTATATCGCGCTATTGCACTATATCAAACATTCCAAAGAGGCCAAGCTAATCAGATGGCAACTTTATTGTGGTCAGATATGCAACACGAAAAAGACCCCAATAATCCTATGCGTTGGAGAACAGCTTACGTATTTCGTGCAAATTAATATGAAAGGAAAGTTAAATTTCCATTGCCACTCAAAGATTTAATTATGAGAAAGTGTGTTGAAAGGAAAGATCACTTAGTTGATAACGTCCGAATTCGTCTGGAAGGTGCAGTAGACGGTCTCATGGCCAGCAGAAGCTAGATATCACGTAGACTGCAGGCAGATATTTTCGCACACCAAGCAGAGGTTTTAGAAGGATGCAGTAATATGAAAGCATCTGAATGCACGAACAAAGAAACTGATTGACTCCCTCAAAAGTTCATTAAGGAGGTGGCACAGAAGAGGGAAGCAAATATGGAGATCGGTCTTACTGTATAAGAAATATCTGGAGCAACTTGGCAGCTCAAACCCTGGTCGTTATAAGTTGCTTAATCATATTTCTGTAAATGTCAATGAACTTGTGATCTTGTCTGGTAAAGGATTTCCTAAAGAGTGATGTTCCAGGACAATGCACAGCTACATTAAAAATGACCAAAAGTATAGATGACGACGATGAAGTATCTAATTCTTCATCTTCAAAAAGTATCTAAAGCTTTCATCAAAGATTTGTCCAAGTTACAGCAAACATAATTTTAAATCAGTTGCAAGAAGAAGCAGTCTCAGACTCTCTTTTAAAGCCTCTTGCCACAGTTTCACCACAAGTGAATGTTGATTCTCTGACTTCTACTCTCACTGGGAAGATGATCATCAATAAAAAAAAAAAAAAAAAAAAAACCATAACTCCACAGCAAATTGCTCTTGTTTTACTTTCAAGAATGACAAGAACATTCCAAATCATGTGTCAAATTATTCTGTAACATCCAACTATGATGAAATGCGCTGCTTTTCGGAAATCAGCTGCAATTAATGTCGTTACTGAAGTACAAAAGACTTGTCCCGTTAAGCATGTGGGGGTGGCCTTGTTTAAATAATAGCTGATCAATTTGACCTGCATTTACACACACCTAATGGAAAAGCTGCTACTCATCATAAGTCATAATTACAAAATCTTTATCAAGTCTTTTATCTAAAAGTAAGGCGGGAGAATTCGAAGGAATCAGTTGGGAACGAACGTCGCTGATTTCCGAAAGCGTCGCATTTCATCATAGTTGCAAGTTACAGGAATAATTTGAAAAATGACTTAAGATGTTTACCTGTCATTCTTGAAGAGCACAAGAAGAGCATAGATACAACTTCTTTATATCAAATGGGGAATACACTTTTAAAATGGATTTCATAGTTTTGTAAATTCTGAAAATTCCTTCAAAAATCCTCAGTAGAGAAATCTGCAGAGAACGGTAAAAAACAGCTAACAAAATTATCCTGTTTAAGGCCTGAAGGTTTTCAACAACATCTTTACTTTTTTACGCGACATCAACTAAAATCTTTTGATGTTCAAACGACAAACGGTAATAACCACACACCTCCGAGAACTCGGCGTGTGTACGTGGGCGCTATGCGCGCATGTGTGAGTGTTTGAGTTTTTTGTGTAAATAAACCTTCTGCCAGATAATATAATGATATATGAATGTAAGTCCAAGCGTAAACACGTGAATAGCTCAAAACAGGTATAATCTTAAAACCTTTTATGGTAGCCGTGGAAATAGTTATGAAATTCGATATGCTTATGAACCTGAGGACATTCATCCTCATGATTGTCACAGGCCTCATACATGTAATATTTCCTCTAATTTTGCTGCGTACGACTGGTACCTAAATGTTCCAGTTTTTTTTAGATAAAAATATCTTGTATTTCTCTGTACGTTCTATGTGTTTACGCGTGATCAGTTCTATTTATTATTCATCCTCAAAAATACATGCAAGCAAACCTAAAGACTAAATCATCAATTGTGTGTACTCTATTCAAAAACGAATGTTAATGATAAATAAAATAACATTATAGATGATCCACATACCGGGCATTCCAAAGATTAAAAAAAGCTAACTTTCATCCATTCCAACAAGGCATGAATTGGCGATGAAGCTTAACTGAGAGCTTCTCGGGCTTCTACGACCAGGATTCTGTTCATCAAACGGCTGTACCAAACAAGCAGCTGCGAGAACAAAAACTGATAAATGAGGTTTACATAGATTACGCAGTTGTGATATTATATGGATAATAATGTCTTCTCAATGTCTGGAATACTTGAATATCAAATGGTTAAATGAAATTTATCAAAGTTTGATACTGAACAAGAACAAATTTGGCGTTATGTTTTGTCGGGATTTTGCTCTTACGTAATCAAGTGCTCATAAGAGGACTCTTTTGGCTATGAATCAAAATCATACTCTTTCTGGGGCAGAGAGCTTATATAACTACTTGTAGCATCGTCTGTTAGCGTCTCCTTGCTGGAACTCCCCGCATATTGGTTCGAATCTTGCTGTGGAAGTTGGTAGGCTCTCTCTCTCTCTCTCTCTCTCTATTTAGATATATATATATATATATATATATATATATATATATATATATATATATATATATATATATATATACGTATATATATGTGTGTGTGAGTGTGTGTGTGTGTATAGTAGCTTGGTATGTTATTAAAATGGTATATCTTGTAAATTGTAAATTGAATATTTGTAAAGTCAAGTGATAATAAATTTAGATAAACGCGCCGGACTCTGCCGAAACACGAACAAACACTTCTTTAACCTCGAACATGCCAAAATAAATAACTATAGAAAACATATGTTTACAAAAAGATTATTCTTCAGTAGGATATTATAGTAAAATATAAACTATTTTCAGCATCCTTGAATAATATTATATTAAATATAATAATACTGAAAACCGGCAAACTAACAGTCGTCTATAATCACACCACCTTCCGATGTAGACATGATGTTGACGTTTTGAAAGATAAACACATCTATAAAAAAAAAAAAAAAAACAAACCGCTGAACTACTGTCTAACTTTTCGCTTTCGCTTCTTCACATGTTAACACGAAAATAATCAAATCTGTATCATAGATGCAGTGCCATTTTCATTATTATAATTATTATAACTTTAATTACATATGAATAATTACTACTCTAATATTGCTCTCTCAGGCCAAAGCGGTGTGGCCGCTAAAAAAACTACTCACAATATAATAAAAAAAGGCTTGCAGGCAAATTAAAGAAAGAAATAAAAGTTCAGGAGATGAATATTTGGGTCGCCAGTGTAAAACATAAGAAATACAACATTGGAACACAGAATAACAAACCCATCTCAATCACGAAAAAACAAAAAATTTTTTCTTTTCTGGCGGTCATTAGAAACAAGTTTGGATTCTTTTAGGATATCAGGAAACATCTCTTCTAATCTCATATTTTGATATAGTTTCAAACCACAGATGCCTCGCTGCTTGATACACGTCCCTTTAGAAACATTAAAATCTTGTGACGAAGTATTCTTGGTGGAATATTTGGATTCGGTGTTATTTTACAATGATTTGCGGTTTGTTATTATGGTCAAGAAACTACGTACTGAATATTTAAAAAGTTAAAATATCTTTAAATGTTGTAGAATTATTTTTCAAATACATACTATATTTGATGAAGGCCTTCATGCATACTTATTATTAGGTATAGATTTCTTCCACAAATTAGGGAACACAGTTATCAGATTAAAATAAACTTCTATTTTCAATTCTCTTTGCCTACGTATGTTTTTATTGGTTCATGAGCCATGGTCTATGTATATAGTTGATTATATATATATATATATATATATATATATATATATATATATATATATATATATAATATAGTATATATATATATATATCTATATATAGATATATATAGATATATATATATAGTATAGATTATATATATATATATATTATATATATATAGATATCTATATATATATATACTATATATATATATATATATATAGATATAGTTATATATATATATATATATATAGATACTATATATATATATATATAATATATACATATTATATTATATATATATATATATATATATATATATATATATATATAATAATACTATATATAGTATATATATATATCTATAGATATATATCTATATATATATATATATATATATCTATATATATATATATATATTATATATATAATCAACTATATACATAGACCATATATATATATATATATATATATATATATATATATATATATATATATATATATATATATATATATAATAATATATATATACATTATATATATATATATCTATATATATATATATATATATATATATATATATATATATATATATATATGAACAGTCCTTCGGCCTCTTAGTATCTTTTCACATTGAATTTCAATTATTTTCTGGTTTTATCCTTCTCTAATCGTTTTTTTTTTTTTTGAACCGTGGATTTTTGTCTTTATTCAATACATTTAGTTTATAAAATACAAGAGGCTAGCTTAATTCGAAAATGTATTGGTGGAAATTGTAGAATATATTCCCGGAGAATAACACGAAATTTCCTTCGGTCCTAGAATTTATTTCAAGAGACTCGAATGTACTTTGGAATTTAATCATATGGAAAGTAGGGAATGCTACAATGAGAGTATCATCGGTTACTTTCCAGCAAATTCTAATGATCTTAAGATAATTTTCCAGGCTAAACGACAACAAAGGAATGAGAAACATTAGACGAAGGAGCGATCTTCAAAGGGTAGCAAAGAGATATGAATAAATTAGAAAGGGATGGAAAGGTCTTCAGGCAGTGACCGAAGAAGACATCTGATGTTTATGTCTCCAGTGCACAAATATGTTCTCGTTTCTTACAGTTTAGATAGTATGTAAACGTCACATGTAAGTTTTTGCAGTTTATTTAATCTTTTTAATTAGGGAGCAATATTTTAATATGATTTATTTCTCTCTTTTTAAGTAGACTCCCGGGGACAGACTCGTCACTTTGAACATAAAACTCTTGGTGGAAATAATTTAATTTCGATAATTTTTTACTTCATCGTTCCGGGGGCGTTCACCAATTAGTGGATTTCAAAAGAATGATAAACGCGTTTCCCAAGGTAATAAATATCTTGAATATCTTCATTTTTATTATGAGGTGAATTTTGCGTTCGAGCTTCAGAGTTGACCAGGCTTTGCTTCATCACAGGGAAGTGTAGATTATCCAGCAAAGGATAAATGGCAAATATTCTTCATATAAAATTTGTCATCATTTTTATTAATTTTCTTTGGAGCCATCCTATTCGACTGGGTATTGTTATAATGTAGAGTTTTTTTGTGTTACATCCTGCCTCCTATGAAGTCCTTCACTTTTCTCACTATGTCCTCTGTTTTTATTAGCAAGCTCTTCTACTGGAGTCCCGAGGGTACTAGAGCATCTAGTTTTTCCAGGTCAGTTTAAGGGATCTTGGGATCGTGCCTAGTATTCCTATGATTATGGTACAATTTCCACTGGCATATTCAAAGCCTTTTTTATTCCTGTCTTCAGGTATTGATATTCATCGATTTTTTCTCCCTCTTGCTCATCTACTCTGGTGTGCCATATTGTTGCGACATTATTGAGTGATAAGTCCTTCTTCATTTTGTCTTTCGGCGTCACGTCTATTCGCACGTATCACCCTATCCGTTCTGATACCATAGTCCCAGAGGATCCTTGCCTGATCGTTTTCTTTCACTCCTCACGTTGGTGCTCGTACACTTATTACTGCAAGGTAGCTGATGTTTCTTTGCACAGGCTCCAGTGGAGGGCTTTTGCCACTGAATCATGCCTCTTTTTTGTACTGGTTCTGTGCAAGTGCCGGACATTCGTTTGCTATGTGGTTTATGGCTTCATTTCTCGTATTGCACTTCTTACATATGGGAGAGATGTTATTTCCGTCTATCGTTCTTTGAACATATCTGGTTCTTAGGGCCCTGATCTTGTGCCGCTGTTATCATTCCTTCAGTTTCCTTCTTTAGCTTTCCCCTCTGTAGCCATTGCCATGTGTCATCACTGGCTAGTTCTTTAGTCTGTCTCATGTATTGTCCATGCATTGGTTTGTTGTGCCAGTCCTCTGTTTCTGTTTGTCATTCTCCTGTGTCTGTATATTTCTGGGTCTTCGTCTACTTTTATTAGTCCTTCTTCCCATGCACTCTTTAGCCACTCGTCTTCACTGGTTTTCAGATATTGCCCCAGTGCTCTGTTCTCGATGTTGACGCAGTCCTCTATACTTTCTAGTCTCTCCCTCCTTCCTTTCGTGTTATGGATAGTCTGTCCGTATTTGCTCTTGGGTGTAGTGCTTTGTGTAATGTCATATGTTTTCCTGGTTTTCTGATCTATGCTGCGGAGTTCTGCCTTCGTCCATTCCACTATCCTGCGCTGTATCTGATTACTGGCACTGCCATGTGTTTATGGCTTTTATCATATTTCCGGTGTTGAGTTTTGACTTGAGTATTGCCTTGAGTCTCTGCATATATTCTTTCCTGATCGTGTCCTTCATTTCTTGGTGTTTATATACCCTCCTTCCATTATTCCAGGTATTTGTATCCACTCTCATCTATGTGTTTGATGTTGCTCCCCATCTGTAGCTTTATCCCTTCAGTTCTCATTACTTTGTCTTTTTGTATGTTGACTAAGGCACATTTTTCTATTCCAAACTCCATCCTGATGTCCCCAGATACAATCCTTACAGTCTGGATTAGGGTATCTATTTCCTTGATGCTCTTACCATACAGCTTGATGTCGTCCATGAACATCAGATGGTTGATTCTGTTGCCTCTTTCTTGAGTTGGTACCCGGCATGCATCTTCTGTGGTACTTTTGTCATGGGAATCATGGCTACTACGAAGAGTAGTAGGGACAAAGAGTCGCCCTGGAAGATCCTTCTCCGATATGTTTATTATTTATTATTATTATTGTTATTATATGATGATGATGATGATGATGATGATGATGATGATGATGATGATGATGATTATTATTATTGATTATTATTATTATTATTATTATATTATTATTATTAATATTATTATTAGTTTTATTATTATTATTATTATTATTATTAGTTATTATTATTATTAAATTAGTTTATTCAGCGGATGTTTCCCTATTTATATGCAAGAAGCCCACAGAACCTATTGACTTGAAATTCAGGCTTGTATATGTATTGCCTGACAGATTTATATACAAACAAATTATATGGGTTATATGTGTTGTAAAGTCAAATAGCAAATCAAATTAAAATTGTTATTTCACCCACCGGAGGAAAATGAGTTAAAACTTTATTTGATTGTATACTGAGGCTGTTATGGCAATCGATATGACAATTATTTAATTAATACCTAAATAATGTGTTGGGTATTAGATTACATATTTTTCTGTACATGTACAATGCGTGGAAAACTGAGAAAGATTAAATTAACGATGGTGATACATTACGAGTGTATGCTTATCCTTACTGAATGTCAGTGGTTATCGCGTACTCAGTTTATGAAGATGAAACAATTTTCAATGAACCTCTTACACATAATCACGACAATTCGGCATCGGTGCTTTCTCAGTGGAAGCTTTCTCTTCTTGGAATTCTTGTACCGTTCAGTTCTTCATTGCGTGAAAGTTGTATCCTAAATTATCGTTAACTAGCGGAAAGGAAAAAATTATCTGGCGTGTTTTTTGTGAATAACACTAAACCAAAGGCATACACCAAGTTCATGATAAATAGCTTTAAATTACTAATATTCATAGACTATTTACCAACTCAAACGGTCTTTTCTCCCTTCTGATCAGACCTTCATTGATCCTCATAAAACATGACCCATAAGGCTGAATGAATTTATCTTATGTTTGTTGGATTTTCCCTAAAATCAATCAGTAGCAATATCTTGGTGTCTGAGACTCGTCGTACTCTTGTATATGTAACGTTTTTGGGAAATCCGTGGACATAAACAGAACATTGATGGCCTTAACGAAAAGCATAGTCTTAAGTTGGGAGAAACGTCTTCAAGACCGGAAAAGGTTAATATTTAGTCGCTCCTTCCAGCGCCTTCGGCCCGGAAGTCTGCATCCCCTATTGTGAAATATAACGGTAACGGACACTCCTCAATGAAATCAGTGCATAAACTAGTAGAGAATAAAGTGCTTACATATGCTGGCCGATGTACTTTAATCAAATGTCAGTATAAACAACACAACTGCTTAAAAAGAGGAAAGAAAACTCTTTTGTCATAAAACACACGCTGAAAGGGTTATAAAGTTTGGCCCCTAGCCTAGGAGTTCTTTTATTTTCTTGACAGCATGATATGAACGGCATAGCAAATGTATCAAACAGAAAATAAAGATTGCGATGAAATGACAGTCGATCGTAAACAGCGCAATTCGAAGTATACTTAGAATGAATTAAGATTGATTAGTAGAGATTAAGTAATAACTACTTGTCGGTGAATTCGAGAAATTATATGTTAAAAATTTCTGGGCTAAGCGTATTCTGGGCCCCCCCCTAAGCTGATAAGAGATGCCAGATAACTTTTTTGTGTTTAAGGAATGATTCAGATAAACTTAAAATTTAGAGGAGGAAGTCATTTTTCTTTCCTTGGAGTTATGGGACGGACATCCTATCCTTTGTGAATTTATCCATGTACAAAGGGCATTATTTTGTAATCATATTCTGTCACGAAGACTATATCTACAGGAAGACTTTGGAAACTGTTTTTTTTTTATATTGTATAACTAATCCTTTATATAAAGATATATAGATAATATCCATTCGCTTTTTTTATATATAGTTATTGCTTTTCTTAGCAGGCATTGCTTTTGCAAATTTCGATTTTTGTCTTTTAATCCTTACATTGTAAGTCAGCCCTACCCAATATACCGATATTTTTAAAATCTATTTTTCACTCACCAAGAAAGTGGTAATAATTTACGCCAATAAGCTTTCTACTTTCTGAATATCATTTTAGTCTTTTCATCAATGCACCGTTAATTCACTTTCCTATTCCCCTGAAATAAAGCGAAATTTAAAGACACTATGTTGAAATTAACTCGACTCTCGTTTTTCTATATCACGTTATCTATAATTTCACATCCAGTGAAAATCAATCAACGCCTAAGTTATCTCTCAGTGAGAGGCTTAAATAGATAGTGTTTTGAATTTTTTTTTTTTATCCTTATCAAAATATTTTTGATTACCAAGCAGCCTTTAGTATGGACCTGGCAACAAAAGCTTAAAAATATCCAAAAATAACATTCAGGACATAGTTACCTAATTTCAATGCAAAAACTTACTTCAGAATAAATGTTAACCCAAGATTAAAAGCGCCGTTTTGGATGTTTATTTGATTATGGTTATTTTTATAATGAAAAAATGTTTTGGCCCCCTATGCTTGCAAAAGACGTTTTAGAATATCTTTCATTTTTTATTAACAATTTCCCAAGCGATACAAGAGGGGCATTTTGACTGATTCTTGTTCAAATTAAAATGAACAGAAAATGGAAATTAGCAGGCTCTTCCAAACGACTCTTTCATTACTTTTGATTTACTAGTTCATATATTTCAGCAAATTCTTTTATTATTTCCGAATTATGCGCTTGTGCTTATTTACTGTGGCGGAAAGAAATTCCCATTTTTAATCTCCCGCCAATGAGAAGGAATTTCCGTAAATAGCAAAATTCTTATCACATTCCATTCAAGCCGTGAACCAATCAAGATGATAATATCCAATTATCTATTGAGAAAAAAACCATTCTCTCCATTTCTTTGATTTAATAATATATGTTAACCTGTCGGCATATTGAAATGAATAGTCGGAAAGACAATCTGGAAGAGGAGGCTTGTAGGGTTCCCGGCAATCGATGTGTAGCTCATAGATAAGGAATTAAGATCACGCATAAGATGCAGCCATAACCGAAGTATCAGCAGTGTATCAGTAATATAATAAATGATTTCACGGAGCCTTGATCCCAACTCATAAATATCCTCTTCAGACCTTTTGGTTTTAAACTGAATTAATGAAATGACTTGAAATTTACCCCTTTTCTTTTATCTTTATTTCAATCACTACGACCGGATACTAATTCTCAAATAAGTTTCACTTTCATTGGCTGAATGATTCGGAATTAATGGATCAATTACTCTCCACATTAAACTGACTTCTTACATTTTCTAATAGATTTCGTCACAGAATTTTTAGTTTGAAACCATTCCAAGACACGAGTCTTGGAATTTACCTGTTATAATTCAATTTTATTTCAATGTTCACGGTATACTTCCAAAAAAACATTCAATACATTTATAAAAAATATATATTATTGCAGTTTCAGGAAAAATATAATTCATTTATGTCATTGTAACAATGGTACAGTTGACAATATTCATATAGTTACAATATACATTGACCTTTCATCATTTTCATTCTTAATTAAGTTAAAAGAGTAGCAAATAAAAATTCGAAACAAAAATAATGAGGCCTATAATTAAAGTGAAAAAATATGTTTTACTGTCTCACAAGTAGGTCACAGCTCATAATTATCATTATGTGTTTATTATTATTGATGTACTAATGTTTTAAATGATTTGGAATGTTTCATAATGACATCTAACAAACTATAAAAATGGTGGAATTTTGAACACGGGCGCTCTTTCATGTCTTGACCTATATGGTATACCACTGCTAGGGTATGAACTTCGCAGAGCGTATTTTATACCTTGAAAGGAGTTTATTAGAGTTTGGGGCTTCACACTGCCCCCCCTCCACCAAACTGGAGTTAAAGTTAGCGATGGAAGTCTTAGCTGGCAGCTTCCTGCAGTGATTCTGATTTCCAAGAGGAGTGATAGCACTCGCTGCCTTTTTCTTTCATCACGGAGACTCGCATCCTGAAAATAACAATTAGGAAAGTATTGAGTTTCAGAGGGAAGAAGGGGAAAGACGAGGTGCCTGTGTTCCCAGAGAGAGAAGGTAGCGATTGTCAAAGTTGACAGGACTGCGCCTGAGGGCTCGCTAATGGGTCAAAAGGTAGAGCGAGGAACTGGCCGGTGGGGCTGGGCTGGATGCGTTTAAGCTAGGAGTCAGGGAAGGTGTGAATTCTGACTCTGCAAAATCTAGTGCCAGACAGGCATTGTTGACCCTTAAAGAGGTTATTGAGTGCGACTGAAAAGCAATTTGCAATTGTAGGTCGTGCCTTACTCTGAAGGGATGGTTTAATGGAGAAGGTGTTTGACAGCGTAATTATCATCTAGAATTAAGGGGGAAACTCTTCCTGATTTTATGTAAATTGACTCAAAAAGTGAAAATGCTCCCTAGAGGACATGAGATACAACTCTGGGAAACCTTTGAAAAAGAATGATGAAGAGTGTTAAATTATGTATAGAGGATTAGCAGATGGATGTAAAGGCGAGACTTGGACTGGCTAGAATTGCTGATGGTTATTATTTCGTTATTGCAAAGGTAATATTAATACAAGTTAAAAACAATAAGGTGAACGTGTGTCCATAATTTTTATATCAAGGAGCATAATAAAAAGAAACAAATTTGAACTGTGGGATAATGTTTGAATGCACTTGGGTGGAAAGAGTGAATGAAAATTTTATTACAATATTCCATGATATGGACAAGTGGACTACTAGGAGTGTTTATGAAATACAAAAGTTAAAAAATAAAATGTATATCACAAAATAGTAAAGAGGCCTAAATTATGTGACACAGAAATAAATGATAAAATTCAATCTTGTGATCACATAGGTAAAGAGGGCCTAGAATAAGTGACACAGATGTAAAATGTAAAATTCAACTTTGAGCTTTTGATTTTTATGAATAATATTAGACAATAGTGCAAGAAAACTGCAATAAAATACGAGAACAAGACAACTTCTTTTGCTCAGATTGTGATTCCGCCTGAAGAGACCTTCTTTTCTTTTACCATGGATTTGCTTCCGCAATTGCTATTCCATGGTAAAAAGAATTTCACATTCTGTTCCCGCCATCTTTAACTAGCTGGTTTTGTACCCATTTGTATTATTTAAGTAGTGCGCCAGAGGGACAGCGAGAGTCAGATAGGGTATTTATGTTTTTATGAATGGTTTCACAAGACAGGGTGAGATACTGATTGTTTACATTTTGAAGGACTAATAAACCAACCACTCATGGTGTTTTCTGTTTTCCAATTTCTATCCACCCCAGTTGCGATCCATAACAAACTGTACTAACAGAACATACTGGATTCAGTGGAGCGGTTCATCCTCCTTGTCCGGTTAATAGTAGATGAAATATATGTCCATAACAAAAAGCTATTCACACACACACATACACACCCACACACCCACACCACACACACACGCACGCAAACTATCCTTCTTTCCCATTCCAAGTCTCCTTATCTTAGTAACAACGTTATACTTCGCATCATAATTTTAGAATAAGAAAGCGGTCTCTCTGGTAACTTGTGTAAATTCGGTTGCCAAAAGTTTTCGTGATTTGGGAGCTGACTTAAACGGCGTGAAAGATCATCTGTCATTCTCTTTCTTTGCGAATTAATAAAACCATTTGGGGGGAATTTCGATGGAGGAAAAACTTCTTCAGTTCGGCTCAGACAAACATTCGTGAATCTTAGGTGACATGTCATCTGTCAAATTGACCCAGCTGCTATGACTCCATACTGGTTGGCCGAAGTCAATGAGACCGAAATCTCGCATTTCAAATATAGTTAATTCGGTGATATACAGAAATTATGTAGAGGATGACATTAAGGGACCCTGAGTGATTTGGTCGGTTTGAGTGACTTCCTTCAGTGTCATCTGCATATTATATGCGTTAGCTCTGAACACTTATAGAAAATAACATTACTTGAAGTTATATCAGCCCTAAAACTTTATATTAATATATGAACTTTTATCTTAGAAATCTATTGTTACATACAAGACGGGAATATGGTAAGTGCAATAGACTTTCGTGGCTGAAGTAGTCGGTTTTAATATTCATGAAAATATTTTCTACACAAGAATTTTTATTGTAAATAAATTAGATGTTAGGATTCCTGAATTTCACTGAAGAAATTTCTGTACATCGTAATTCAATTCCAAATTACTGAGATTTGTTGTCTTACCTCCATTTCAATAGCTTTGTTCAGTTTCTATGAGTTTCTTATCTTTAATTCAGCTGCTGTTCGTCACAGGAAGTCCCAGGGGCTTCATCCAATAAGTGGCGAACACAAAGGGCTCTCTTGAGATACCTGTTGCCCACGGATATTTATCTCAATTATTCTGACATGCTGCTACTACTGTCTTCAAGTTTATTCAACCATACTGAAGAGATGACTCTGTGTAATGAATGTGTACAACAAGTAAACAGCCAGTCAATGATTATTATCGCCTAATCGAAAGAATCTTGTTCCGAATATGTACAAACCAAATGACTGTACTTCACTTGACTTAGTGTTTATGAAAAAAAAACTATTCATCATCGTGCCATGGCGAAATCATCATCTCTCTCTCTCCTCTCTCTCTCTCTCTCTCTCTCTCTCTCTCTACTCTCTCTCGCTCTCTCTCTCTCTCTCTTATTTGTTAAGTATAAGGAAATATCGTCCAAACTGTTTCTGTTCGTTGAAGTCCTCAAAAGAAGGCCTTATCTTCATATGAAATTAGTTATAGTCATTAGTTTTACGCGTGTATTCATGTATTTATATGTGAACAAGAAATCTAATTTACAAATGACACATTTATGCTTATACGAATATACATATGTAAAGTCTATAGGCACAGCCTTCTTACAATATAACTCTACCACAGTACTGATTTACATGTTTTTATACTGATATTCTTTAATCACTCTTGTATAATTTCTAAATAATAGTTGGGGAGAATCGAATAAAGTTTGGCGTTCCTTAATAGTTCTCTATTATGCGCATATATCAAAGAAAGTCGATATTTTCAATTGGTAACAAAGTCTCATTGCCACAGAAAGTTTAAATTATCAACAGTTCCTGAAAACAATTCATTCTCACGAAGATCAAAAGAGCTTCAAGGGTGAAGAGGCAGGCGTTCGCAGATCTTTGGAAACGGAAATAGTAAAGTGCTCACGTGGAATGAATTTTAAAGTCATAATTTTTTCAAATTTAAATTTATTTATTTATTTATTTGTTTTTTTATTTATTTATTTTTTTACTTTACGATGAACATGAATTGCAAGACGAACGAATACCGTCTGTGGCAGTAGATTTAGTTAAGGAAGATCTAAAGCATAGATATAGAGAGGAGAGATTGGACACCGTATAACAGCCAAAGCAGTATGTGACTGGCAATGCCTGGCGCCATTGCTAGGCGATAATTCTTAAGTAAACAATAGCGTAAACCCATACAATCTTATAAGAAACCCGTGTACTCATTAAAACGTGTTTTCTCGGAATCTTCGCCAAGACTGTCAAATGATTTATCACCATTTACTATATGCAACACGTACTGTACGCAGAAGAAGAAATATTTAATTTTGGTGGTATATATCTTCTACGGTTAAGCCATAGTTTTGTAGATATGTCAACTACATTGTGTTATTTTTATCAGCAGTCTTTAATGAATGGTTAAAATCTTAATTCTGTCTGCTGTACTAGGTTTTTATACACATGAGCAAATATAGTTGACCAATTAGTCGACTAATGCGCCTTTCTCTCCACCATAAATTTACAGTCCTGTTTTACTCTAGAGGCAATACTAATTATCGCTAAAATTCAGCAGAGGTTTGAGTACTTATTTATAAAATGTACTTTAGTAAACAGGGCAAAAAGGGCAAAATACCGAATAGCCACCTGGCGGCCACCTTACCGTAGCATTACCACCTTCACGAAATCAGAAATTACGGCATTAATTTATGACTTAAGAGAAACACTTACTTCGTGAGCAAATAAGAGGTCTTGAGGTATTGCTTCGAAGGACGCCTGGCTCTTGACAAATGTCTATCCTGGGGTTACAGGTCGTGTTAAAGTACTTTTTCAGGAATGAGGTCGCGCTACGGTAGAGTCCGCCATTCGGTATTTTGCCCTAACACTACCATACCATTTCATTAAGACTTAAAACTGCAGCAGGCCTGGATCTATGCCTCATGATACTAGCCTGTGTACATTGTTGTAGTACAAGTAGTAGGAAACATAGTCAGGCATAACCATGGTTGTATGGACTGATGGTAACCCTACATGCCAGTGACCTTTTCAGGTAGATTTCAGCACACTGAACCACTTTCATTCTATACAATTCGTCATTTGGAATAATATTTTACGAACTGTAGGAACAACAATGGCTCCTTACGTGCACGCGATCGTCGCTTATCTGTCCAATCTCTCCTCTCTATATCTATGATCGAAGGGCTTAACAGGGATTCTTTATTGACTTCGAGAAAAATGTAAAAGTACTCTGAGGAAAGATTTAAAATTCGGGAAAAACTACCTACCACTATCAAACAACTACACATTTTTTTTTTTTTTTTTTCAAGGAAGAAGATGCTCAAGAGAGAGGAGAGAGAGAGAGAAAGAGAGAGAGAGAGAGAGAGAGAGAGAGAGATTGCCTATATGGTTACATTGAGATTTTAAGCTTAGATCTTGGGCTGACACTAAACTAGGATTAATATTGTTCTGAGAGAGAGAGAGAGAGAGAGAGGAGTGAGATCTTGATTATGTTACATTTCAGGTTTAGGGTTAAAACCTGGGCTGACACTAGAATAGGATTAATTATTGTTTTTTTTCTTTTCCTTTTTTTTTTAAGAGAGAGAGAGAGAGAGAGAGAGAGAGAGAGAGAGAGAGAGAGAGAGAGAGAGAGAGAGAGAGAGACAAAACACAGTTGCAACGAGTTTAGTTTTCGTTTGACATTGTCAGTTTAAAAAAGCAAACTGCGCTAACGGGAATAACACGCCTTTAGTGGACCTCAGGGAATGGAATGTCCTCCCAAAACACAATATGAAACCAGTTTCAGGCACCTATATTGGATACATGAAGGAGTATTGAGCATGGAAATGATTCTTTCCCTCCAAAATCTTTACCATTTCTGGATAATTGCGGGTACTCGACATCTGTTCCTCTTAGTCGTGCCAGATTTTATTGGCTTAGCTGGATCTGCCTTTTAATATGGATGATGGGTCACTTAGCAGCAGCAGCAGCAGCAGTAGTAGTAGTAGTAGTAGTAGTAGTAGTAGTAGTAGTAGTAGTAGTAGTAGTAGTAGTAGTAGTAAAGATATACCTTTATAACGGACCCTACGAATGTTTGTATGCTTGCCGTTCAAAATTAAACTCACTTATTTGTCTTAATGATGCTCCAACGACTACTAAATTTGCAAAATTATTATTATTATTATTGTAGAGCGTGATATATTATTATTATTATTATTATTATTATTATTATTATTATTATTATTATTATTATTATTATTATTATTATTATTATTATTATTATTATTTTAGCAAGTTATCTTTATTTCTGGTAGCTTTTCATCTCCAGAATCAATCTTTTCGTGCTCTCTCTTATATCTTGGTTTTATAAGGGAATATCATCCGTTGAAGATTAGCTAATTATAATAATAGTACAAATAATGACAACACTATTAACAATAATAGTGACAGAAATGGCAAAGCAATATCCTTCACTTATACACGTAATTAAGTCCATTTTTTTTTTTTTTACACCAAGGCTATCATGTACTCTCATGTGTCTTTTGACACTAAACACTGTGTCTTTACAGTTAAGACACCCATTGTCTCCAACCCATCCTTCAAGTTTCAATTTCATGTTCCGTCCACCTACAAACGCCTCCTCTATCTGTATCTCTAGCCACCTTTTCTTTTGCCCCTTCTCAACTTGTTAAAGTTGAAGTTTTCTAATCATGATGGATGTTTGAGAGATTGGCTTCAAAATAATCTACAAGAAAGAAGACATTATTTTTACCTTGGTGTATTTACCGATTGTTTTTACCTGGGCAGGTTGATACGGGGAAAGTTGCCTTCCGGTAGAGAGGATTAGATGGCTATGGACATAAAATGAACAAGAGACTAGGAAGAGATAATATAAAGATTTAGGTGAGTAAAAAAAGTACGAAGAGAAAGACAAATGTGGTATTTGGTGATTAGATGTGTGTCGTGATGAAAATGGGATATGTTAATAACTGAGAGGAAACCTGAATGAAGAAATCACAAGAAACAGAAACTGCAGTAGTTGAGCAGACAGCATAATGATGAAATCGGAGAAGGGGTATATTGAGTCGAAATGAAAACACGTTTTATCTTTCACATTTTCAACCCAATATTAACATAAAAAAACTCATTCATGTTAAACATTTCCGATATCAGCATTTCGTGCATTCCAAAATTTTTTCCCAAAAACATTTTCCATCTCTTCTGAAACTTCCGCATCGATGATTGTATGATTTTCCTTGTTTTAATTATTCTAACGACTCTCCTCTTTCCTTGAGTCTACCACTGTCAGTGGACTTGTAATCTCAAATACTAAAGGAAGTATCACTTCCATTCTTCTGTCGTTCAGTTCGTTAAGAGAGAGAGAGAGAGAGAGAGAGAGAGAGAGAGATTATGTAACAAACGTAATCACTACATACCATGATACGAATGCGAATAGAATTCAGGATAATATGTAACATACACAAAGAGTAAAGAATAACTAAAAAGAATGAAAAAGCAAAAATTTTTTCAAGTACATGGAGTTTGGTTATATTTATAATCATAAGGAGAACTGCTTTCCAAACCCAGTTCTGGATGCAACGGAATGTCCAGCTGAAAAATTGAGAAAATAATAATAATAATAATAATAATAATAATAATAATAATAATAATAATAATAATAATAATAATAATAATAATAATATAATAATAATAATAATAATAAAAATAATAATGATGATGATTAATAATAATAAATAAAAAAATAAATAAATAATAAATAAAAAGAATGAATGTAAAAGGTGGTAGAAAGGAACAAGCGTGGAGGAGGGAAAACAGGTCACATAAAAGATTAGACAATAAGATGAGACATGAAAGATTTAGAAAATAATGTGCGTGTGAAGGACGCAGTGTACTCGTATAGATATGACAAAAGAATAAAAATCGGTAAAACCAGTCCAAAGCTTAGGAAAATATTTAAGATCTGAAAGGATTTCTTTATCTTTGAAAGACAATAATATTGTCGCTTCCACTTGAATTAGAAAACTCAATTAAAACAGAAAACAAATAATAAAGGCAAATAAAGACCAGTAAAGAGGAAACTGAGCACAAAGAAATAGAGGAAAGAGTAATAAAAGAGAAATATGTTAAGAATGTGAAGAGGAAATTGTTCAATGGATGTTTAGGGATAATCAAGGAAAGAGACATTAGAGATATTAACGGAGAAAGATTACTTAAGAACATATGTATTTATACTAAAGGAAAATACTGTCCCAATAATCTAAACTAAAAGAGAAAACTTGACAGAAATTAAAGCATTAATCCATAGTAATAAACTTCGATGTCCAATGGTGGAACAATTTGGATTAGAAGGATCTTGTTGTAAAAGAAGAAACAGGGAAGAGATAAGTACAGCAAGAGAGAGAGAGAGAGAGAGAGAGAGAGAGAGATAGAGAGAGAGAGAGAGAGAGGTGGGGGTTAGGGGTGCATTATACATATCTCAGACACTAACAATTCATCTATTCAACAAACTCGGATAAGAGATGAGGCGTTACAGAAACTTTTTTTTCGTCACACGTGGGTCGAACGAGAGAGAGAGAGAGAGAGAGAGAGAGAGAGAGAGAGAGAGAGAGAGGAGAGAGATAAGCCATTTATCGAGCTCCTTACAAGATCAGAAAGGCTTAAGAAAGAGTGAATAAAGTTGATGAAAAACCTGTGTGAATACAGACAGTTGGCACTGGAAGGAGAGGCAAACAAGGTTCTGTCAGAATAGAAATGTAAATATTCGCCTCTAATGCAGAACATTTCTGATCAATGGTTGCTGGAGTCAAAGGGAAGACTGAATCAAATATACTGGAAGAGAAAAAGGGAGCTGGGAAAATCTTCGTTGCAACATCAGGAGAGGAATATAGGAGAATGATTCTAGGTCAACAGATAGGGAAGGAATGGAAACTGCTCTTCAGGTGAGGAAAGAAAAGGAATTTGGGGAAAGCGACGCAAAAGGCATAAAAAAACAACTTTGTGAAAAGGAATGTGATATGTAAGTTGTGAGCAGGCATCATAAACACGAGGTAAAGTCTCACTAGGAGAGCTCGGGTCCTACTGGAATTTTCGAATTCCTGTGCAGTGGAATACCAGAAAACGTGATTTTATTTTAAACATGAGTATAGCACACATTACAACGCGTTATGTCATCTACCTATAAAAGAAAAAAAATACTTAAAAAGAGAAATTTTAGCTAAAATGGTAGCTACTTCTAAAAATCTATACTTAAAAAATGACTACATTTGAATTGCATTTGTTTGCGCCAACAGTTCTAGTGCTGAAGTGCAATGAAAATGCATTTAAAGGTAAATATTGCAATGCATGAATACAACAAGAATTGAGGAGATAATAGGTTATGATAAATAATGATTGTTTGACGAATAATCATAAAAACCTAAAATAAAGGTAATTGTGAGAACACCGGTGTTTTGAAAAGAGTAATAAACAAAATAATTAGGAAATTTTAGAATGGGATATCCTTTCCAACCTTCTACGGCTGCCATTCCACTTTTTATACTTCCTTATTACAACTCCTGACCGAGATTCTGAAGACAACAGACGCTTATATAGTATCGCGGTTTCTGAGATAGGTATCCAGCAAAATATTTTGAAATGCTGAATTTTACATTAACCTCTGACACTGAAAACAGAGAAAGGCAAAACTGACTGAGGGAAAATATCATTACGACAAAAAGGACCTACTAGCGAGTTTCATTTGAATATGAAAAATGATGAGCAGTAATAATAATAATAATATAATAATAATAATAATAATAATAATAATAATAATAATAATAATAATAATAATAATAATAATAATAATAATAATGAACCAACCAGAAAAGACTATACAGCCAACTAAGATGGAAGAGAACCACCCAGAAATTCCTGAAGCGAACCAAGTAAGAGACTCTGGGAAAACATATGGAGCAATCCGGTATCACACAACAAACATGCAACATGGCTCCAGGAAGTCAAGGAAGAAGAAACAGGGAGAATAAAACAAAGATTCACAGACATCACGACAGGCACAGTCAGACACCAACTAAAGAAAATGCCAAACTGGAAAGCCCCAGGTCCCGATGAAGTCCATGGATACTGGCTCAAAAACTTCAAGGCCCTACACCCACGAATAGCAGAACAACTCCAGCATTGTATCTCAAATCACCAAGCACCCAAATGGATGACCACAGGAAGAACATCCTTAGTACAAAAAGACAAGAGTAAGGGAAATATAGCCAGTAACTACAGGCCTATCACCTGCCTACCAATAATGTGGAAGTTACTAACAGGTATCATCAGTGAAAGGCTATACAACTACCTAGAGGAGACAAACACCATCCCCTACCAACAGAAAGGCTGCAGAAGGAAGTGTAGGGGCACAAAAGACCAGCTCCTCATAGACAAAATGGTAATGAAGAACAGTAGGAGAAGGAAAACCAACCTAAGCATGGCATGGATAGACTATAAGAAAGCCTTCGACATGATACCACACACATGGCTAATAGAATGCCTGAAAAATATATGGGGCAGAGGAAAATACCATCAGCTTCCTCAAAAATACAATGCGCAACTGGAATACAATACTTACAAGCTCTGGAATAAGACTAGCAGAGGTTAATATCAGGAGAGGGATCTTCCAGGGCGACTCACTGTCCCCACTACTCTTCGTAGTAGCCATGATTCCCATGACAAAAGTACTACAGAAGATGGATGCCGGGTACCAACTCAAGAAAAGAGGCAACAAAATCAACCATCTGATGTTCATGGACGACATCAAGCTGTATGGTAAGAGCATCAAGGAAATAGATACCCTAATCCAGACTGTAAGGATTGTATCTGGGGACATCAGAATGGAGTTTGGAATAGAAAATGCGCCTTAGTCAACATACAAAAAGGCAAAGTAACGAGAACTGAAGGGATAAAGCTACCAGATGGGAGCAACATCAAACACTAGATGAGACAGGATACAAATACCTGGGAATAATGGAAGGAGGAGATAAAATAAAACACCAAGAGATGAAGGACACGATCAGGAAAGAATATATGCAGAGAGTCAAGGCGATACTCAAGTCAAAAACTCAACGCCGGAAATATGATAAAAGCCATAAACACATGGGCAGTGCCAGTAATCAGATACAGCGCAGGAATAGTGGAATGGACGAAGGCAGAACTCCGCAGCATAGATCAGAAAACCAGGGAAACAAATGACAATACACAAAAGCACTACACCCAAGAGCAAATACGGACAGACTATACATAACACGAAAGGAAGGAGGGAGAAGACTAGAAAGTATAGAGGACTGCGTCAACATTGAAAACAGAGCACTGGGGCAATATCTGAAAAACCAGTGAAGACGAGTGGCTAAAGAGTGCATGGGAAGAAGGACTAATAAAAAGTAGACGAAGACCCAGAAATATACAGAGACAGGAGAAAGACAGAAAGAACAGAGGACTGGCACAAACAAACCAATGCACGGACCATACATGAGACAGACTAAAGAACTAGCCAGCGATGACAATTGGCAATGGCTACAGAGGGGAGAGCTAAAGAAGGAAACTGAAGGAATGATAACAGCGGCACAAGATCATGGCCCTAAGAACCAGATATGTTCAAAGTACGATAGACGGAAATAACATCTCTCCCATATGTAGGAAGTGCAATACGAAAAATGAAACCATAAACCACATAGCAAGTGAATGCCCGGCACTGCACAGAACCAGTACAAAAAGAGGCATGATTCAGTGGGCAAAAGCCCTCCACTGGAACCTGTGCAAGAAACATCAGCTACCTTGCAGTATAAGTGGTACGAGAATACCAACTGAGGGAGTGATAGAAAACGATCAGGCAAAGATCCTCTGGGACTATGGTATCAGAACGGATAGGGTGATACGTGCAAATAGACCAGACGTGACGTTGATTGACAAAGTCAAGAAGAAAGTATCACTCATTGATGTCGCAATACCATGGGACACCAGAGTTGAAGAGAAAGAGAGGGAAAAAATGGATAAGTATCAAGATCTGAAAATAGAAATAAGAAGGATATGGGATATGCCAGTGGAAAATCGTACCCATAATCATAGGAGCACTAGGCACGATCCCAAGATCCCTGAAAAGGAATCTAGAAAAAACTAGAGGCTGAAGTAGCTCCAGGTCTCATGCAGAAGAGTGTGATCCTAGAAACGGCGCACATAGTAAGAAAAGTGATGGACTCCTAAGGAGGCAGGATGCAACCCGGAACCCCACACTATAAATACCACCCAGTCGAATTGGAGGACTGTGATAGAGCAAAAAAAAAAAAAAAAAAAAAAAAAAAAAAAAAAAATAAATAATAATAATAATAATAATAACAATAATCATTTTACATTTAGGTAATAACCACTAAACTTCCTGACAAAACTCTGAAGACCGGAGACTACATTCAACAAATCATCTGAATACCTACTCCATTCATTTTGAAAATGCACTCATATCTCTTAGTATATCTCTGCGGAACCTTTTATTGAGATCCATTCGTTAATTAGAATTCATCTGCATTTACTTCGTCGTACAACAACTCTACTCTAACCTTTAGTTCTTGTACACATTCTCCGCTCTGCTTTTATTAGTTACATTCTTCATTTCATCCCGCTTTCCTCTTGTTTTTTGCTCCATACGAGGCGTTCATGACAACGATGCGTTACAGAATACATGAAAGCTTTCTGGGCTGTGAAAATTGAAAATTCGAGCGATCTGTCAGTGAAGAATAAAAGCGCTCACTTCAGATATGAAAGTTATTCGTCCTGGAAATCAGAAACAAAAACAGTTATTCAACACTGACTATCTTGCCATCTTGATGCCAACAATATTTTCCTATCATCGGTATTTGTTGGTAGGTAGGGAAATCATTTTCCAGTCGCAAGAATGAGTTTACAAAGGGTTCCACCGGGTATCATTTTGTTTTCAATGTCTATTTTTCTCGTGTGGGCCAAAAATAATTATTTTGAAAGGTAGTATATTTTTTATATGTGGGGGTTGTTTTCATTTATATGGTAGGATAATAGTGATCAAAACAATGTTGTGCTATTCCTCTGTTTTTTGTCATTCTCCTGTCTCTATATATTTCTGGTCTTCGTCTACGTTTATCATTCCTTTTTCCCTTGCACTCCTTAGCCACTCGTCTTCACTGGTTTTCAGATATGGACCAGTGCTCTGCTCTCAATGTTGATGCAGTCTCGATGCTTAGTGTTCCTCTCCTTCCTTCCTTTCGTGTTAGTATAGTCTTTTTCTATTTGCTTTTGGGTGTAGTGCTTTGCGTATTGTCATGTGTTTCCTAGTGTTCTGGTTTATTATCATTACTATTATTATTGTTATTGAACACAAAATACTGTCTGCTTCATCCTAGGTATAAACTGGTACTGAGTTTGAGATGGTAAACTCTCAAAACCCAAGATAATAAAATCTTAAATTTAATAGGGATTTCTTTATCCGCTATCAAATAAAAAATTGCTACTGCAATAAATGTCAATTAAATCGGTAATGTTATATAATTGATCATCCAATATCATATTACATAACGTTAATCTGCGTCTCTCTCTCTCTCTCTCTCTCTCTCGTCGCTTCGTTATGTGTAAACTCATGAAATACTATATGAATATTTTCTTATGTTATTCAGCTGTTTTCCCATTTATACAGACATTTTCCTTATGCTCTCTCTCTCTCTCTCTCTCTCTCTCTCTCTCTCTCTCTCCTTCTTGATTTAATCATTAAGAAGGTAATAGATTATCATATACTTTCTTTACCTTACTAGCTTTAGTTAAGAGATGGTTTATTTTGCAAGATTTTGTTCACTTGTATAAGTCGTTCTGCTTTATTTCTGTTGCTCGTCTTTGTGAACTGTTCTTAAATATCACCCTGGTTTCTGTGACAATGCTGACATTTCCGGCGATTTATTTATCACTGACATACTAGTTTATTTAAAACACAGGTCGAACACTTTATCTACGGAAGAGTTAACCTCGTCTCCTTCCCCAGGACGACAAGAGGTCACAAATGTCACATAGAATAAGTCATATTGAAATTATTGTTTTTAATGACTTCTAATCTTTCTTAAAGGCCGTTTCGTACAACATATAGTTCGTTGACCGATTTTATTATGCTGCAATCATGCAAATTCTTTGGAGTTTCCTTGAAATATACGAGGTTTTATGTAGAGATATATACATGTGTGCTGTGTGTTTTCAGCTATATGTTGAAAATAGATAAAAACTATAAAAATATTGTTCTCACCATTTCATAAATCATTTATTACACATGAAAGAGAATGAGAGTAACATTATGATGTGAAGTCACTGCATGTGGCACCAGCAACTCCAAAGTATCTGGGCGAAAGCATCTGTA
>NC_087220.1:18114465-18119465 GCF_015104395.2 Macrobrachium nipponense | reverse complement strand
AGCAATCCATTCTTAAGAGCCTTAATAATGTGTTCCCCAGATTTCCTGGAAAAGGAATTTTAAGTAACTTGTGAGCCGCTTTCGCCTTTAAGGTACCCTGACCATATAGTTGAAAAACGACTCATAAAGCAAACATAATTTTCTACCGTCCCACACAAGACAAGGTCAGAGAGAGACACCCACCAATAAAATTAAAATCATACACCTGGGTAGCATTAAGCGGTGACACAGAACTCGGAAAATCTGACCCCTTGCTTTTACCTACCCAACTACCCTAGCCAAATCCCTGATTAATGCCAATCCCTAAAAACACAGGAGTATACGAAATCCCATGCCTGTAGTGTGACCAATCTTATATCGGCTTTGCAGAAAAATGACTTCCCCAGAGATTAATGGTACGGACAACAGAGCTCATATATTATTAACCCTATATATAACCATAACCACAGAAGAAACTGGAATTTGTCATATATAACTGATAGCAGCAAATGTTGATACAAAAGCCAATTGGTGGACTCTGCCTTGATTAAACAAAGACAGGCAATGAACATCACAATCAAAACTCATCCATACAAAACATTTTATAGCTAATTAGAATTTGCTTATTAGATACTTGTTTTTGTATTTAAAGGAAAATATTGTAGACAGAAATTTGATACAGAGAAAGTAAATTGGCTCTCACCAGTTTCTGCGAACTTTAACATGTAATTTTATGAGAGTAGGTTACTTAACATATTTAGTATCTGGAAAAAGTAGGTGGGACCTAGACCATACATAACACTGTTGGTTCAATTTAAAGGTGAGATGGAAGAAAAGGAGAACATATGTTTCTTGAATGTCAAAGTGATCACAATATATTTCAAAATTCAAATTACATCACAAATGCAAGGTCTTCGTCACAGGCAAGTAAAAAACATTCAGGGATAATATCTATGCTTATAAGAACTCTTCATGGACTGGGTCTAGCCATCATTTTACTTTACATGATAAGGATTGATGAGGCAATAGTTACATGATAAAAGGATGGATAAGCAATAGTTACATGATAGGATTGGATAAAGCAATATTTACATATAAGGGAGGATAAGTCAATAGTTTACATGATAAGGAGGATAAGCATATAAGCATAGTCAATAAAAGCAAAAAAGCTGTTACCTGAATTTTAGTAATATCAATTTTGATAGCTTGCTTTATGAGATAAAATATTCTCTCATATCACGAGAGAAAAGCTGGTATTTTGACCTCTCTTATTTTTAATGTATCTCACAGATTTTCTCTTTCAAAGGAGCGACTGCAGTTTTGCCTAGAAATTTGTCGTAAAGCTTGGTATTGTCGAGTTTATTGAGACTCTCTCTCTCTCTCTCTCTCTCTCCTCTTCTCTCTCTCTCTCGGTCAAATTCTCTCTCTCTCTCTAAATTCAAAGTATCACTACTTTCATTCTATTGTTAAAATAGCAACCTATTTTAACGTCTGTATCCCGTTTGATAATGTAGAACCCCCTGATGAGAAATTAAATATGCACTTTCAATTTAAATAAAAAATTTCCCTACTCTATATCAGTACCTTCGGCAAACGTTTCTCAACTAACTACCTGTAGTTGCATGAAACCAAAAATGCCTAAATGTAAAGACAATTCAGACACAAAACGTGAATGACGAGTAAAAAAGAATGAAATCAATAAGGACTTGACATCGTGACAGTTGGAAAACATTTCAGTCATGTTCTTGCCTCTACTTTTAATTAAAATATCCGTCCCTTCCCTCCTGGTTGAAGCCCAACCCAACCCTTCATTTTCTGTTTTTGTTTTCATTTTTCTTCTTCCAGTCTGGGCAAACAAAAGGAAACCTCCTTCAAGTTTTCATGCGCCTTTTGATTTGATAATTAGATTTTTTATTGGAGCTAATAAACCCGCCTCTTGCTTTACCTTTTCGTCGTAATTTTAGTTAAAAAATCTTTTTATAATCAAAGTTAAAAAAGCGTAGTGTTTGTCTTCAGCCCCACAATAACTGATAAAAAGAAACATGTGACCTGGTATGAGAGGCACAATACTCGACTCTCATTTTTCTGTTATTGCAAAATTACCCACCGGTGTGTGTCAATGAGAGTCAATGAAGGCGAAAAAAAAAAAAATGAAACTTGTAGAAGGCGTAACATGTTTAAACTTTATAACGAATGTGCTGTGAAAACCTCCCATGCATTTCTTTTTTTTCCAGTCCTTAACTCACCCATAAGTTATCTTTAAAGAGTATTTTTAATTATTTTTCAATATTTTATTTATGATCAAGTAATTGAAATACTGCCAGTATTTGAAAATAAATCTCAAATGTCTGTCTATTTCTTTTCTATGGAAGCACAGTTTTCAATTGATTCTGTGGCAGGAAGAACTGATGGGATGGCGCTAACTTGAACTTGTTTTTCTTTTTTTTTTAGAATTTATTCATGAAAATATAAAATTTTTAAATGTGATTGATGATGAATAATAAGTAAGTTTGTTTCAGTTGACACTTTTCATATTTCTAAAATTGCCTGATATTGGTTTAGAAACGGGTGAAATATTGCAAAACATATTTTTTTTTTATTTGTTCCTAAAAAAATGTATTGATTTCTCATTCAAAATAAGTAATTTTTTTTTGTTTTTTTTTCGTGACGATAACATATTCTCATATCTTTTAATTTTAAACGCTTCTACCATGTTCTAATGAAATAAAAAAGACTACTCTATTTTATCCCAACAAAAAAAATAGGATAATTCATTCCTTCATAGTAAAACGACCTATCCTTGTGTTACACATTCAACTAAATGAAAATACCCACCAGTGGATGGCACGCCAGACCAAATGTGTTAAGAAGTGATACAGTGCCATGGTAGTATTCACAAAGGTTATAGATTTGATTATTTAAACACTAGATGTTTGTATTTCTGTCTAGGTAAAGGCAAAGCATCATGTATGCAAACCTGTTTTGTATACTCTTTTCAATTTAAGAACAAGAAACGTCTTCGTAGAAGCCTTTCTACATATATAAAAAGAAAAAAAATAGGAAACGAAAATTGTGAATGAAGGGAGTTAAAGAGTTAAAGTCTGGTAAAAGCGGAGACAGGAGGACGGAGGAAAAGCAACTGAACCGTTTAATTGGAAAGTGAACGAATTCCAGGGAGTGAATTTGGGAAAGGGTGTCTTCATTGCCACCTTGCTTCTCGCCATGGAGAGCATTTTTAGGTATTGCTAAAAGGAGTTGGGAAAATTGAATACAAGCAGAGCACTCGTCAATTGCAAACTAGAAATTGGTCGAACTATATAAATGTAAATCTCCACTGGTTATCCCAAGAGTGTATCTGAATCATCATCAAACGCTTGGATTGTAACGTAAATGTTAATTTAATCGCCTCTAAACGCAGTCAGGTAGATTTGAATTCCTACTTTGAAGGCCATAGGAGATATCTTTTATTAAACAATATCTTTGCGATCTCGACATTGTATGCAATTTAGGGGATTAAAGGCTTCAGCTACACACTTGATGTGTCACATTTGAAGCATAATCTAAGGTTGTTGGAAGCCTCCATTCGGCCTCTCACTGCACCCACCTTTTAGCCTTTTACTTTACCCCATTCCCATTTCCTTATTCTACGCCGTCCAACCACACCAACTCCCTCTTTCCCCTGTCTTAAGCGCTGAATGCTTCTCTATGTAGCCGAACTTTCATAAATCGATGCATGCTTGTATTTTTATTTGATTTGATTTGATTAATTATTATTCCCCAGGCTTATTGTTATTATTAATGGAAGATGAATATTCGTGCTAATAACATTTTTCATCGACATCGTCAGAGGGCACAAAATAAATTACTTGTTAATACAATTTTGAATTAACATTTTGTGATAAGCGTAGAAATAATGACAGATATAAAGTAGAATTTCTCATTCATTTTAAAAACATTGAAAACGATGAATTTGGTATCGTTTTCAAGTTTTTCTTTGTTACAATATTATTCAGCTTGGATAACTATTTGAATTACGTGAAAATAAAAAAATACAAATTTTTTAATCATCCCTGATGTCCAAACACAAATTCAGAAGCTTTAAAAGCTAATAATTCCTTCACATTGTAAAGAAGAGTAATAATGAAAACTGAATCGCTAATTATTTCACATTAGAGTTATTTTTCTCTCTTGTGCTCAACATGAAAATAATCAGATGGTTTAGCTAACATCCTCATACAAACAGTTCAGGAGAGCTGTTTTGCAATGTTATGAAACAGGTCCGGATGAGAATGTTACAGATTTTTTCCGTTACAACGCCATCAACGGTCCCGGACTTCCATGATCTTCATGCTTAAAATTTCGAGCTCATTGTAAATCAGTTTTACAGTAAATAGCAGCATTAGAAGTTATCATTATATTAAAACTAGATAAAAGAAAAATAAACAAAAAGCGCAGTTGAGCTTCGGTCAATAGGACTCAGGCCGAAGGTCGGGAGAATACTTGGTTCTTGTAAAACCTTGCAAGTCCATATCCTCGTGTTGACACAATACAGAGAACCTGCCAAGGTAACCAAGTCTTAAGACGAGTGCAGTTTTTTTTATTGCTATTTTGCCAAGACAAGTATGCTTATCTGTGGAGGAATATGGGCAGTTTGATACACGTAATATTCAAGAAGAAGATACTCTAAATGCATCGTCCCTGGCGATTTTGCTCAAACATTTAAAGAACTTGGATGGAAATGTGAGTTTGAGGACAAAGGAGTGTATGAGAGGAGGGAATAAAAAATACAAGAAGAGGTCTAAATAGATGTCTGTTGGAATCAGAGAAAATGGAGATTTTACCGGATTTTTACGAAATATGTTAGTTTAACATGGAATCCGAATAAAAAAGTAAATATGGCAACATGTGAATACATTGATAATAATATATATATATATATATATATATATATATATATATATATATATATATATATATATATATATACATATATATATACATACATATATATATATATATAT
>NC_087220.1:18101965-18106965 GCF_015104395.2 Macrobrachium nipponense | reverse complement strand
AAACAATATTGTATACAGTATTCCTTGCAAAGGATGTAATAAGATTTATATTCGCCAAACATCAAAAGAACTAAAGTAAGATGCTCTCAGCACAAAGATGTCATATCAAGAGGATTAACGAATAATGGCATTGTGGATCATTGGCTTAGACAGACCATACTATTAACTGGGATAATTCCTCGATAATCTGCAGGATCAAAGATCGCCACAATAGGAATCTGTTGGAGTCCATTCTTATTGCAGGCTCGTCAAGGAATTTAAATCTCCATCCTGGATTATACCTTGATCTTTATTCCTTGTCTCTTTTTCTTAAAGAAAACGCTTCCCAGATTAACAAACTGTAACCCCACCCCCTCTTTCTGTGTTTGTATATAAAGGTCTGTCGGTCTGTCATCTTCTATTATATTGAGTGTCAACTTGAAAATGTACAATAAACTACCTAAGTACTTGTTCCAAGTCCCCAGTTTCACTAACCTTTCTACAGTGAATTAAGAATTATAAGTGAATACAGACAAAGTGGGAATTTTCTTAATAGTGAGAATAGGCAAGAACCTCTAGGTGATTTGTGATATCAGCACGACAGCCTACAGTACTCAGCTTCTTCCTCGTAAATGTATTGTACGGTAATGGCTTCCCTCGGTAGGTTGACTCAGTATCCATTTCATGTTATCTCCTAAACGAGGGCTCGTCCCACTGACTTGCTTCCTGGAGATGCAGGATATATAGAAGAAAGCAATAACGGGCGACGACTTTTGCAGTAAAAGCCGAGGAACGTGGAAGAGTCTTATATTGTCAGTGATCCTCATATTGCAATATTCCTCGTGTTTTGTTAGCAGACACATAGTCAAACGAAACACCTACTGGACGACAAAAGCAAGGGGAGAGAGATAGATCGAATAATAATAATAATTAATAATAATAATAATAATAATAATAATAATAATAATAATAATAATAATCAATAATAATAATAATAATAATAATGATAACCTTTATTCCAATAATACATTGGGTTTTCTATTTACATCAGGTCATCAACCAAAGTTAGAAAGCGTACATTAAAGCTATTAAAACAATAAAATCATAGTATACTAAAACAATCACACATACATAATATATATATATATATATATATATATATATATATATATATATATATATATATATATATATATATATATATATGATATATATATATATATATATATATATATATATATATAGTATATATATATATATATATATATATATATATATATATATATATAGTATATATATATATATATATATATATATATATATATATATATATATATATATATATATATATATATATATATATATATATATATATATATATATATATATATATATATAACTTGAATTAGGAAAATTGTAATTTTGGTTATAAAACATTGTTCCTAGAACAATAATTAGTAAAATTACTCCAACATAAAATGTTCTTCATAATTAATGGTATGTCTTAAAAAGCGGTTATTGACGCGAGACGTGGCTAATGTCAGGTACGGTTGTTTCCTATAAAACTTATCTACGAAGCTCAGTTATTGTTTAAAAGATGTTTTCTTAGTTTATTTTTAAAATATCTTAGGGATTCTTCGTCTTTCAATGAGCCAGGTAAACTATTCCATAACTGCGGACCTTTAGTATTTATTGCCCTTGATCCTATATTCGGTATTGGCTCTTTTGGACACTAGATATTTGCTGTCTTGTAGTCATCCCTGTCACCGAGTCAACGGTTTAAAATTATAAAGCCAGTTCGGAAAAACATTTTTTAAAACTTTAAAAACAAAAACACAGACATCAAAAGTGTACTTGTTTTTCACTTTCAACCAACCCAGTTCTAGTAAAATTGGAGATATATGATCATATTTTTTTCACTGTACCCATGGCCACCCGAGCCGCAAAATTTTGAAGTTTTTGTACTCGTTGCATAAGGACGTTGCTTGTTGAACCCCATACTATATAACAGTAATGAATTAAACTTAATACTAACGATTGCACTACGATTAGGCGGGTTTGGTTCTGGATTCGAATAAATTTTTTAGTCTATTGAGATAAATAAGGTCCCCATAACTTTTCTGTGCAGTACATCAATATGTTTTTCGAATGTTCATGTTTATCGAAGTGCACTCCAAGATTCTTTACGGATTCCATAGGTCGATGATGGCCCCATTAAAATTGATTTTGATGTTATCCCCGATTTCGGATAGATATTGCCTGGAGCCTAGAAATATACATTGCGTTTTACTTTCATTCAACAATAGGCCATTTAATTGAAAATACATCTTCACTCTATGTAAAATCTCCTCAGCTTTGCGTACTAAATCTTCCAAGTTATCGATGTAGCCATCAATTATTATTGAGTGTCATCAGCATACTGAACAATGAAACAGTCACTTAAAAAATTCTCAGGTCATTTACATAGATGTTGAATAAAATTGGTCCTAGGATTGAACCTTGAAGGTACACCAAAACCGACGTTTTTTGGGGGTTGAGACAACATTTTTGAGTCTGACAGATTGTACTCGATTACGTAAACAGTCTCGTGAACCAGGATGGATCTATATAAAGTGTCTGACATTTACCCGCAAAATTTCATGGTTTACACTATCAAAAGCTTTCGACAGATCGAGAAGTAGTAAAAGGGAAATTTTCTTCTTGTCTATGTTATCGTAGATTTTTATCCGATATTTTTAATAGTGCTGTTTCCGTTGATAGTTTTGGTCGAAAGCCATGTTGACTCTTAGGAAATGATGGTGATTACTTTCTAAGTATTCAGTTAACTGATTTGATACTATTTTTTCTAATATTTTAGATAAGACCGGGAGTAAAGAATTGGCCTGTAATTAGAAAATTTCGTTTCTATCTCCGTTTTTCAAAATAAGGAACAACATGGGATTTTTTCCACGTTTCTGGGTAGATATTAGTTACGATAGATGTATTAATAATTATAGTAATGTAAAAATAAAATAAAATTATATAGAGAGTATCTTTTATAAAACGTAGTGGTATGCCATCGGATCCGTACGCATTTGACTCTTTGAGAGAACTAATGACTAGAATGACAGTATCGCAGTCAGCAGGTGACGGTTTAAAAGAATATAACTGGTTGTTTGGGATGTATTCATTTCATCGGTTTGCGCCCTTCTATTATTCTAGCCAGTTCTTCTTGCGTTCTTTCATATGTCTTTCTTCTACATTCGCAAAATACTCATTAAACTTCTCTGCCTTGTCAGTTTAATCTTCATTTTCTATTTGAGATTCTTTGTTAGTATTATTGGGCAGAAATGAACGCACTATTTTCCAGAAGTACGTAGGTTGTTTTCTTATCACTTTTAAGTTCGTTCCTGTAGTGTTGTTTCATACTGTTATCCATTTCAATTTTTACTTCCTTCTTTTTCTCTTTAAAATTATTTCTCAATATTGTATTATTCCTATCCTTCTTAATATCGTTTTGTAATTTATCTCTTATTATTATATGTTTGATGTTATTAGTTATCCAGGGTTTAGGGGGACGGGTGATTACTTTCGTTACTATTGGAGACATTTACATCAACATTTGGTTAAAACACTCGTTAAAATTTGTACTTGACAACTTACATTATCAGTGTTTAAAATACCATTCAAAGTGGGTGTTTCTTTCATCACCAAATTACCAGATACTCGCTTGGAATAATTCTTAAGACATCGGAAAGTTTTCTGAATGGGTTGTTTCTTAGGTTTAACGTAAAATTTAAGGTAACTATGATAGCTTCGTGGTCGCCTACTGGGCTTGGAATAACGTCCGAATCGAGTACCATTTCCTTATTATTAGTAATTAGTAAATCTATCAACGTTGCTGAGTCTGAAGAAGGACAGGGAGAGAGAGCTATTGGCCGATCCTCTTTGGAAAATGGTTGTTAACCAGTTCTTAAGTTTAGCGCGAGAAGTAACTTTTAAAAACTTGATTGCTTTTGTATTCATATTGACTGATGTCTACTTTGATCATCGTAATGTTTTTTTCTCCGTTATACACAATGAATTTAGGGATTTATTAAGCCAATCGTTTGTGTTGTGCTCCAGGGGGTACAATAATAAATGGCAACTTAGGGTAAACTAAAGATAATGAATCAAATAAAAAATGGCAAAGTTCTAACTGATGTGACTATGGGAAATGAATAAAAAGCAGTTTATTCAATTAAAATAACGAGAGAAAATAGAAATTTATAGTAGCAATGAGGATAAAATAATAATAGAATCAGGAGGCCTACGGAATTAATGATAGAAAATTACAAACAAGAAAAATAAACGCACAACCAAAATCTTAATTCATAATGTTCATAACACCAATGATAAGAAGAATAAGAAGACAACTACCCTGACAGCTTGGCGTGAGAGAGAAGAACTTTAGATATTGCTGAAATCCTTATGAATTTTGCTCTCGTTGATGGACCTTTGTCCCCAGACGGCCAAATGAAAGTTTCCGGTGCTGCTGCTCGAAGTTTGAGCATTAACCCTTGATGAGATAAACTTTACCGTCAACAGAAATGTTGTTAACGTGAAAAGAGGGTCTTTGTGAGCTGTTATGGTCTATTTAACGGTTAATACTGGTCTCTTAAAAAACTTCCCACTCCACCCCTGGTATCAATTTTAGGAAACCATCCTCCTTTCACAACACGTTCAACTACAACACAACAACAACATACCCATTCAGAAAATATATTGGGTGCTTAGACATTCACTGCATATGAGTAAACACGTTCCTTTGTGGTTCAGCGATGAAGGACGTCAACAACAGTGCATCCTCTAGTTAAAAAAAAATTCCTTTCATAACTTGAATGAAAAGACATTGAATGCTTCTTGGGCCTGTCTAGTGATAACGTCTTGCATTGAACACATTAAGATGCAAAGGAGAATAGATACAAGAACAATAAAAATACGAACTATATATTTTGGTAAAGTAAATGTGCAATAATGTATTTGAGTGTTACTTTGTACTA
>NC_087220.1:18089465-18096965 GCF_015104395.2 Macrobrachium nipponense | reverse complement strand
AGGTTCTGAACAGCTGTCACCTATAATTCTTTAATTGTCTTGTCCTTGTATCTGAGATGGTTATCTTAAACTTTTAATTGCACCCATTGTTTATGCTTGTTTGGGAAGGTTATTCATCTTCCAGTTGTGTTGAATTCTGGGTACTAATCTCTTTATAACCCCTATATGTCAGTTATACGAATCTTCTTGTTTTTTGTCTTTGCCTCATGTATGTCAGTTCGGCTTAGTAAAAAGGACGTGGAAAACGTCGAAAGGTCTTGCAGTTACTCCTTCATTTATTTTTCCTTTGTGGCATATATCTTTATTTATGGATTTATCACGTTCCAAACCTTCGTGATTCAGTATATATATATATAATATATATAATATATATATATATATATATATATATATATATATATATATATATATATATATATATATATACGTGGGATGCACGAGGAGGCTGTTGAAGGTTCGAATTGATTCCCACAGGGGCATAAGCCATAGAACAGGTAGTATGTTATCTAAAGCAGAACAATCCAATATACGTAATCACTCAAAAACTTCATGTAAAACATATATTGACAGCAAGGATTTTTCTATCTTGGGCCAACTGCGGAACAACAACAACCTGACAATTTTAGAATCTATAATTATTAAAAAGACTGTACCGTCGTTAAATACCCAAACGTCCTCTGTAAAATTGTTCATAGCGTAGTTTGGGCAGCTGGTTTGCCTCACTGTATTTTTACCTATATTCTGTTAGTCTTACTCTTTCTTTTGTATAGGTAGGTGTTTCTGAAACTTTAGTGAAGTCCTGTACTTTTAATATGTGTGACTTTGGAGGTGCTGTTGAATTTTAACTTTTAACTTTTAACTTTTAACTTCTATATATATTTTTAGCCTTGAAAATGCGACTTGGAATTCGTCGGGAAACGTCGGCATTTGAAATAAACTGTTGAAAGATGAGGATGCCTTTCCCTACTACTTCCTTCGGGAATATATCTTCTTTGAAATCCAGCTCCGGCCCTTATGTGTGTGTGTGTGTATATATATATATATATATATATACATATATATATATATATATATATATAGATAGATATTTTTATATATATATATATATTATTATATATATATATATAGATATATATATATATATATATATATACTTATGTATGTGTGCATGTGTGAATGTTCCTATTGTGTCCGGAGCAGATGCACTTTCAATAGATAATTCCGTTAAGGTGGAAAGTTCTTCTTAAGGTAAAGAGAATTTGATTAATCTGCGTCAGCTCCACATTCATTAAAGACAAGTCGTACTGAAACTGAAAACAAACACCCAGCATCTAAAAACGCTTAGAATCAGCTAGGTGTATTCGGAGCAACACTTTCCCCTTGCTTTCAGCAGTAGTAGCGAAGAGATATGCAAGAGAATTTGTAATAATTAGCTATCCAATAAGATAACCCCTCTCCTCGTGTCCTTTTGTGGATTACGGATAAATATAGTATACACTGTTTACTTTCACACATCTTGTTATCTGAATGTAAACATTGAACATATTTAAAAACTCTCTCTCTCTCTCTCATCTCTCTCTCATCTCTCTCTCTCTCTCTCTCTCTCCCAGCATAATTCTCACCCCTGTGAAAAATTGCGTGTGTGTTTCTCATTAAAAAAAGAATTGCCGTCAACTATGACGGCATACTGCATTTTCAGTGGCAGATGTAGGACCGGAAGCGACGATGTCATGATGTCGTTCCTTTCTTGTGAAGTCTTCGCTGTTAGGAAATTGCCGTTGTTGAAACAAAGGAGGTCGAGAAATCGCGAATCTCAACTCCAGGCGGAAATGAAACAAACGCTTGCAAATTCTGTGGACGACATCGCTACACAAAACCAGCACCTTCCAACTATATTTGTGAAGAAGACTGGGTTCTCTTCTCATACGCTTATTTATCTTATATATTCATTGTGAAGTACGTGATACTATATTAATTCTCCAAATATCATTTTGGTTGTTCTTTTTAGGGTAGCCATCGCCGTTTTATTATCATTCAAGTCAGGATAAGGCATACGTATGTTGGGGTTTCTTTGAAAGTGTTTTGCGTTACTTACCTTTGTATATTATCATCAGTAATTTGAACTTGTGTAAGATTGATTTTTTAAATTCTTTTTGTTATGTCCTGCATCATTCCTAAGGGATAGTCTTATTTCCTGCTTGTCATTCCTTGAACGTCTGTTGAAAGTGTTTTAGTACCCAAGTTAATGCTCAATTCCATATTCCGGAAGGGAGATTCTTGAACCTTTTGACTTCGTATATAGTTCATTGATCTTCGAAACACTCGCGGCTCTTGTATTTGGAGAGAGCTGTTTCTGGTTGATACAATTTCTAAGTATATAATATCCGCATTCGAAAGTCTAGTAATAATACGGTCCTTATATATCAGCCATTTTTTGCTTTCGCAACACTAAAAGGAAATAGCTTTGAAACTACATCCATACTACCGAACAATTGCTTCGACCATCTTTCACATATTTTGTTGCTTGGTAACAATTTCATTTATATCTTATTTTCTGTGGTAGGAAAATCATAAGAAGGCAAACATGAAGTAAAAAAAAAAAAAATCCAATACTGTATCAAGAAAAGAACGCTCATTATCAACAAACCAATTGCGATTTCTTCCCCGCTTATTTTTTTTTCTTTAAGTTTTTATTCAATAAATTATTTACAAAACATTACAATAAATCCAGAACTACATATATTTCCATCTAAAATACATTGCATTTAATGTTACAAAAATTCTTTGTGAAATATTTTAACAATTTCTCTTTCAAATAGCCTTGATATCTCTCTGGTTTTTTATAATCGAAGCTTTTATTCTATTTATAATCAAACGTTCAGGCACATTCTTGTCTTTGAACAACCATATATTTACAATATAACTTGACAAAATTAAATTGCAGTGTTCCTTTGTTTCCTCGATGACTCTGGGAAATCAAAATACATAATTCAATAATGAAAATTCCAGTGAATAAAATTACAAAATAGCTTCAAAACTCCTTTTAACCATATTATTACATTTGCAATTCTCTTGCAGAAATATACATATGAATATTTGATTCCTCAGCATCACAAAAACTGGCAATGAGAATCTTGAATTATTTTCATTTATTTTAACCTTTTTTATTGGGTAATATTTCGTGAATATATTTTATATATTATTTTTCCCTATCAGCAGCAGAAAGAAATTTCATGTGATGTTTTCCCAAATCAGAGGCCAATTATAAAGGGGGTATCTACTCTCAACAGTTGGCTGTACCTTTGGCAATAAGTTCACATATATAGTTCTCGATTTAAGAAAAAGGAAAATTCTGAAATGTTTTACATTTCCTAACTGTTTACTAAGACCTCAGAATACATAGGTGCCATTACACATGAATTGTCTCTTTGTGTTGAATTTTCCGGTAAACAAGCCCTTCATATGTGAATTGTTATAATAATTTGACATAAATTGTATTTCTCCTCACAGTGTAACTTTAAGAAAGAGGCAGCTAGAATACTTTGTGTCTTCCATAAAAGACTTAACATTCCTATCCCTCCTTCAATCTTTGACTTTGTTAAAGTGTCTCTTTTAATGGAATTCACATTTTTCCCCCAAAATGTAAAAGAAAATTTCTTTACTTATTAGTTTTGCATATTTGACAGGCAAAGGGTAAATATGGGAAACATACCATGTCCTTGAAAAAATCAAAGTATTGACAAGAACAGCTTTTTGATTGAAATGTAAGTCTTCTGTTGTGAAAGCTCGCCAAAGTATTCTTAATTTTACATAATATATTTGTCCACGAAGAATTAACAGCCATTTCGTAATTATCAGAAAATAGAATTCCCAAAGTTGTAAAAGAACCTGTATATCCTTGAAGCCATGATAAAGGCCAAACAGACCTATCACCCATGGGCCTAATCCAAATATTTTCGTCTTATCTTTATTTAGCATGCAACCCGTGGCTGCTTCAAATTTAGACACTAATGTGCTAATCTCCAAAATTCCCTTGTCACTGGCAACGAAAATATTTGTATCATCGGCAAACCCAAGAATTTTAAGGTGGTTATCATTTGGTAAGGGCAAGTGTTCAATACAACTATTTCTTTTTATAGCAAGATACAGAGGTTCCTGGAAAACAGCATAAAGGAGCATAGAAAGATGGGCAGCCTTGTCGGACTCCCCTCTCCACATAAGTATTTACCAATGTTACCATTAACAATGCAACAACTTCCACATATTCGTGTACAATATCTCAATGCAGGAAATCAGTTCATAAAAAAAAACCAAGTCTTTCAAGAATCCGAAGGACAAAATTAATATCAACACGGTCAAATGCTTTCGACCAATCAAGATTTAAAATAGCACCTTGAACTCTTTTCTTACTACAATAATACACAATATCTCTAATTAAAGTATTACATGTATTTATGGATCTTCCAGGCACACAAAATTGTTCGGGACTGATAAGGTTAAAGATAACTGTTTGCATTCTTTTCGCCATTATCTTAGCAAGTATCTTATAGTCACAGCACAACAATGAAATTGGTCTCCATTAGCCAAAGCACTCTCATCGGTGCCTTTCGATATGAGAGTGACCAATGCAATACTCTGACTCTTGGAGAGTTTTCATTTCTATAATATTTTCAAGCAATAGCTTTAGTTCATCCTTAATATCTTCCAAAATACCTTATAAAATTCTATTGGGATGCCATCTATACCAGGATTTATTGTTAGCAATGGAACGAATAACATCACGATCTCTCTGAGAGATATATTCTTATAGAAATATATCATTATCAGAATCAGTCATTTTTTCTCTACAAACTGCATAAGAAGTTTTGCATAGGTATCATCAAATGTTTTTCCGGTAAAGTTTTGGTAATACCTGAACACATAGTGTTCAATGGCCTGGTTATTTGTAAGAACAATACCTTCATCAAGACTTGGAATTATGTTTCGTTCTGCGACTACTTTTATCACGACCTTTTTACTATTTATTGCTCTTTGCTGTCCAAGAAGGTAAGAGGAGGCTTTTTCCCCTTCAATCCTGTCTTGAATTCTCGATCGTACTTTAACCCCTTCTAAAATCTGAGATTTTAGATTGTTTATTCTGTCTTTGAGAATAGTAATATCTGCATAATCTGAGTTTCCTGACACATTAAGTTTCATGTATTGTTTCTTAGTTTTGCTTCAAAATAATTGATGACCCCAAACTTCTGCCTGCTAATCCTTTTACCTTCTCTGACGAAAAATTGTTTTTATTTCTGGTTTCACCAAATCATTCCACCAATTACTGATATGATAGAAATTCCTTTACGTGTTTTCAAGAATGTCCACAACCTCCTAAACTTTTCTTTAATTTCCTCGTCTTTTAGTCAGTAGTTAGTTTCAAAAAAAGGAGTTTCCAATACTAATGTTTGGATTAATCTTAATTTTGCAAATGACAGCGGAATGATCAGAAAATGACACAGGTAGCATTTCGCTTGAAATTACATTGTCTTTGAGCGTTTGGCAGTACAATCTATCAATGCGCGAACCGTAGTTTGTGCGTACATAAGTATACTGGGTTCCCTGTTATGCAAAACCATACATCATTAACCTAAGGGTCCTAATTAATCTGAGCAGTGATTTCGACACGTTTGATTCACTATTATTAGAATTGTCTCTAGGACTCAAAACACAGTTCCAGTCACCTCCCATAATAGTATGGCTATTATCATACCGTAAGTAGTAGGGCAATTCCTTGTCAAAAAGCTCTTCCCGTTCCCTTGTATGATTATGACCTGAAGGAGCATAAAACGTTAACAATACGAATCTTACTACCATTCACCTCACCATGTACAGAACATATTCTAGAATCTCCACTTCTTTCAACATGCTTAATTACAAAATCTAAAGTCTTCTTGATGAGAATACAGGTTCCACCTTTACGACAAATGGCTGGATTGAAAATTACATTATACCTGTTATGACAAAAACTCTATATCTTTAATATCCTTAACATTGTGTTCTTGGACTAAAAGAATGTCTATTTTGTTAAAGGTGTTAAATGAGTGTAGCATCTCTTGTTTCATTCTATCATTAATACCGTTAATATTAAGGGTGGCTATCCTAATGAATGTTGATTATTATGAGATTTTCTTTTACTCTTTTTTGTTGCATTTTTACGTTGCTTTCGCTTTTTGTTTACTTTTCATGTTTTTCTACAATGCTTGAATTACAGTCCGACTCATCGGTCACTGTGGTTTCATTATCATTATTACATTTTTGACCTGCTGGTATTTCATTTTCTATTGAGCAACAACTTTCTTGTTCTGACATCGTGTCATTAGCACCTTTATAATAATTGGAACTATTAAAGGGTGGTAACATTAAATCGCCTGTTGGATTTTTGTATATCATCTTGACTTCTGGAGGGGATGATTGAGCTAAATACAAATCTTGACTCATAGGATGCGCTATGTCGGTGTTACTTCTGTCTTCGTCAACGTTGCCTTCAAAATGTCTTGATTCTTCCATGACGTCACAAGATCTCATATCATTCTCACTAGGTGAAGCTTCGACAGGATTACTGTCGGGCGAACAAACGTTCGCCTCCTCGGATATTGTTCCGTAGTTGCAACAAGAGGTACTGCATCAGTCTCAGTAGTTCGTTGTACGATGAAGCAACTTGCATTCATAACGTCTGTCCCACCATTAAGCTCTAAGGTCCCATTTATAGGGCCAAACTGTTTTCTTCAGATACAGTTGGAGGAATGTCAATGTCATCTTGCAGGTCAATCAAATGGCAAGTCTCCATCAGCGTTTTGGATTCCGTTTGCAAGTCTGGTTGGCCGTTGGATGCTGGGTTACTTCCGACTTCGACAGGACGGTCCAATTATAGAAGTGTTTTGGGGCATCCCTTCACAAGTTCGAACGTCTACTGGGTCCTGGCGGCTTACTGGCATTTCATTTCCTTTATTTTCTTGATTGCCAGATAAATGAGGGAAGTCTACTTCACTAATGATATTTTAGTCTGTAATTCCAACTTCACATTCATTTGCAAAATGGCTGGTTTGCCCACAAAGTCTACAAGTTTTAGTCTGCCCTTTATAGTATAGATATATAAACCTTGGCACATTTCAACATATAAGGAGGAAGGAATCTGTCATTGGATAATTCCATAGAAACTGTTCTGACACCATTATCAATACCCTTTGTATCTTCCCAGACTTCGAGTGTTCTTCTTCACATAACACTGTTCCGTATCTGGAAAGATGTCATTAAGCATAAAGTCAGTCATTTTCAAAAGGCACATTTGCACTGTTTACTTTTACCAGACCCTGTAAGTTGACAAATCCTCAACTCGGATTTTTAGGTCGTCTCTTACACTGATTTCTTTGCCACCGAAATCTTCACAAATGTTTTCATATTTCTCTCTTGAGCTTAATTTAACAATTAATCTAGTTTTCCCCAAATCTGCAATGACCTCAA
>NC_087220.1:18071965-18084465 GCF_015104395.2 Macrobrachium nipponense | reverse complement strand
TCCCTTCCACCTGGAATTAATCATATTACGTGCAAAGCCAAATAGAACATACGATATAATTAACAGAAAGTACTCGAGCAAACAATGCATTCCTTAGAAGAAAACGTGATCACCGAATGCAGACTTACCTCTGCTCAGCCACCCAGGGGTTCACATCCTAACTCGCTTGGCCTAATGCTGGGAAATATGAATTTCTCCCAAGTTGCTATGTATTTATTCTGTTGAAATGTTGAAATTGGAAGCATAACTTGATGTATTTTTCAACGGTAGGCCTTTGCATTTCGGAGACATGTTTATGAATTACCTGAGTGTACTTGGAAACTATCACAGCATCGCTATTGATATTATTTATTTAATTTAGAACTTTAGGTTATCTTGAATTTCCTAAAATTTGATTTATCGTTATTCTCATAGTTTCTGTTTATTCGTATCATATTTTGTCCATCCTGCATCATTATATACCTAAAAATAAAAAAAATAACGAAAGGCGCTCCCGAAACGGTTGTAAACCGAGTATTTCTAGGATACATTAGCTGTCCGTAACATTAATCCTTCCACTGACTGCTGTGAGAACGCATATTTCAAATTTGCTGCTTAGGACAGTGAAAGCCTTTTAAAATATGATTGCATAGGAATGGAAATAACCAACTGCCGTGAGAATACTAGTTATTTTTATAAACTTCTTCACCAATTATTACATTTTTGCAAATGTAATAATTGGCATTCTCTTACATGCCATTTATCCCGTTGCAGGGATTAAGGAATATGCAAACATTCAACTTAACAAAAATAGATCATTGTCCGAGCACTCTGTTCTATGGGGATATGTTCCGACTTCCTTTGAAATCTCTCTACCCTTTGATATCAAAGTTACTGCTGTTTACTCATAACAAATTCATTCGAAAGCCGCTAAATTGAAATAGATATGCATCTATTAATGGAGAAAGCAATTTTCATACCTATAATCTAAATTGGGGTTTTATTATAAACCTTTTATAGTTTGACGCTGTTTTATAGAAAATGTGGTAACTTTATGCCAAATGCTCGATCTGTATTCATGGGAAGAGAATATTCAACACGCACAGATATAGACCAGCTTTTCGTTTATATGGGCGACTCCTGAGTATGGCTAGAAATAACTGAATCGTTTAATAGAATTAGAATGTGTCGTACTTGTGTATTTTCAGTTTTAATTGCACATTTTCTGACAAAATAAGTTGACAAAAAAGATCAGGTTACTACAATCAACTTAAAAATACACTTGGATTGTCTGGAATAGATTTAGTTGTAATCCACACGATTTTTGTTTTACGGGGGCGTAAGTCACTCAAAATAACCTTTAAGTTGATGCATCTGGAAGTCTTCAAGAACCTCCAGTACACTTATTTGACAGAACCAAGTATGATATATATATATATATATATATATATATATATATATATATATATATATATATATATATATATATATATATATATATCATACTTCGCAACAAAGGAAATCATGAAATAAAACGATGATGTAACCAAACTATAGTATGTGTAATGTTCGAAAGCGCAGGCACAGGAGAACGATAAATTTTTTGGTCCATCCTCGATGCAGTCATCTGAGATAGAAAGATGATTTTGACGAAAACATTGCATTAATTTCACAAACGATTTAAATTTGAAATTTTCATCGGGATGGTCGGCGAATCAGCAGCAACAGGAAATTGAGACAATACAATTCAGAGAAAGGATGAGGCAACAGGATACTTGACAAAGAACAAGAAACTGAAAGACTATCGCAAATGAAAGTTCCAACTAAAAGGGTAAATCACAATAGAACAACGAGCTTTCAGTCTCCTTTCGCTCTACCCAAGGTCTTTTTTTTTTCATCCTGCTGAAGAAACTTTTTTTTTATTTATTTTTCTCTTCTTGTTTCTCTCTTTATTACAGTAAAAACAAATGCGCGAACTCTTCATCTATTCATTATCACGATTCTCATCCTTTCTCTTCATTTTCATATCCAGTGAAAATATCAACAAAATATATCATACTCCAAGTCTCTCCTTGGAAAACATAATAAATTATGTTGCACGTTTTCTTATTACGTACCAATTTTTTTCATTTACCAACCAAACATTGTTGTGACGATTCCTTACCACCATATTTATCAAATTTAATGTGACTGCTTATTGCAGAATAATTATCGAATATCTATTTTGATTTGTTCAAACTTCTCATTAAACATTCTAAACACATTAAATGAAATTGGTTTCATTTGAATTATTCATATATATAACCAATAATAATATAGACGTAAGCACATGCTTACAAAAGACTCCTTCAACTCTATTGGATGCAATGCAATCCTCTTTTCTTTCTATCAGAGCTACTATGAGATTCAGGGCCTCTGTAACACGGTTTTTCGCAATAACTTTTTATCTATGCATTTCATAAATATAACGCTTATTCAGAATACACATTATATCAACACATAAATTTGAGTGTATTCTGCACTACGTAGGTTGAATAAATTTGGTACTTATAATGTAAAAGTGACCTTTTTGAAGTGGGGCCAGCTTACTCAGAGAAAAGGTTTCGAACGCACTCGTTACGTAACTTATGACATCATTTCTTCCCTCTTTCTCGATGGATGATTGGCTATACGTAACGAAGGCTAAACCTCTGGCAACAATGACATACAATTTAAATACAAGCAAAGCAGTACACCTTTATGAACTCTGGAACCTCCCACTGATAACTGTCATAATGAACAAACCAACAAAATATGTTAATAAATACAAAAACACTTCGTATAGTCTCTCCCAAAATAAGTTTGTCCAAAAGGAAATTACAGTCTACTTTATAGGTCACAATCAGATTGACAAGGTGTACGGAATAGTTGGTAATTACCAAAAACATAGTAGACAAGCTTGATTTGATAAACTGCTATATCCAATGTCAAGCAATTTTTATTTATTGGCTATCTACCTATTTACTGAAAAAAAAATAGCCGGTACCGTATATTGGCTTTAAACCTTCACCAATAATTATCGTCAGAAGGGTGACTTCATGAGGCTCCACCCACTCTCGCCTCGTTATAATTCAGGATAACACGAAGGCTTACCATGGACATTGTTGGATTAGAAAATTTAACTTCTGGCTATAAAAACTAATTTCTCGAGTAGTTGTAAGAGGTGCTAAATGATCCTCAAGGAATCCAACAGTTTGGTCTAAACGTTTAATTCATGTATATTACTGCTATACTGTTGCGCTACTGCTACAGTAGTATACTACCAAATGACAATACACGAAAGATGGGAAGCTCAGGCCACAGCCGCATCGGCCGCATACAATTTAGTTTCCTGGCATGAAATGAAGATGGCGGCTAAGCATTTCACCTGCCTACATCGTCTGTTTGTTTACTTTTTCACAAAGCGGGCATTCAATTTCAATCATGAGTGGCGTAGCCATCATCACCCGTGTGTGGTTTGCAATAGGACGAAAATGATTTTCCCCATCTGATTTTTCATGCTTTTCCTCAGAATAAAGAAAGGTAATAAAATCATTACATCTGTTACAAAGTACATGATGACTTTTAGAGAAAATGAAGAAATAAAATAGACCAAAGCAAAATTGAATGTCGGTGCAGTGTATTCCGAAATAAATATTGGAAAATATTTATAATACGGTGGACGCCTCTAAGCGGAAAGAAAATATATTTACATGTGATTTTCGACTAGAAAAAAATATTTGCCATTTGAAACCCCAACAACCAACCTAACCTTCCTGGTAATGTACATCAGTAGCCTAATCATGTCAACAGTAAACCTAACCATATCAGCGGTACCATAACCATGCCAACAGTTACCTAACCATGTCAACAGTAATTTGCAATGGAAATGAAGCTATCTTGCAAAACATATCAAATCAACTAGAAAACTATATTTCTTGTCATTCTTGTCAATTGTATTTCAAATAAATACCTTAAAGTTATATTTGCATATCTTGAAAATCTCTAGAAATATGAAATAAACATACCAATTCCTATCACTGTCATACAATTCGTGAATATTGGGTCTCCATGCCTTTTCCAGATAGGCTTCTCACAGCAACTTTGATATACTGTATATATACTGTAGTTATGTTATATTCTCAGCAGCTTACCATTGGGTTGTAGTTATAAATGTTAACCTTAATTTTTCATTAATAAGCAACTATTTAGCGAACCAAAGTTGTTCCATCAGGAAGGATGGTATCTTGTGGGAGCATTCATATGGGAGAGCATAAGTAGGTTAGTTAAGTTAGAGTGACTTACTTTAATTTCAAGTTCACTAACCTTTTAATCTATGATTGAATTTTCCTATATGTATGGATAAAGCATTCAAATAAAAGAAAATTACATGCAAACCAGCATATCTGCTCCCACAAGATCCATTCTTACCGTTTCATCTAAGTTTCTGCATTATATGCTCATAATTGTTCAATTTTTTTAATGAAATCTTGTAATTGGTACCAACACCCCACATAGTATTCCAAAGTAAATTTACCATTTGGCAGCAAATGTACGCAGTAATACAGTAGTAATAAATTGGCAAAACAAGTTGTGAAAACCTATGATATTTGCTTGTACTGTACATGATGCAAAAAAGAAACATGGTTCAAGTCAATTAGAATAATTGTTTCAAATTTTTTTAGGAATGTGCATGCTTCTTGCAGAAATGGCATTTTACTAGAAAATACCAGGCAGAAGTGTTGGTTACATTACCTTCATAAAAGGGTGCCATTGAATATGCATTTTTGAGAACTCCCACAATTGGGCTATGAGATTTTAATAAATTGTTATAAATAGGTTTGTTTCCTATTTGATTTGTGATTTCAATTTTTATTTGCTTTTTATGGAAATTAAGTTAAACCTAGATTTTTGCTTATACAGTATTCTGTAAAATACAGCATTGCATTTGTTATAAAAGGGTACCTTACTTTTACTAATTGTTTGTTGTACTTTTTTAGTTTTATTAACAATATTGCTTAACTTTTGCCTAATCAGCATGCAAGTTAAGTCTGCTTTTTTCATTTTGATTTCATATTATTGGTTTTGATCATCCCATGCTTTGTTTGCTATTTAAATTCTGATATATGCATGTTTTGTTTGCATGACTTGTATGACTATTGCATGCAAATGAAGCATGTGCCATTTCTTTTACTTTGTTAGGTTCTTTGCAAGAACATTTGTGTACAGTTTGCTTAGGTATGTACAGTATACAATCATAAGCACAAGCCCAAAAAAAGGAAAATAATTACTGTATACTATATTGGTGAAATAATAAGATAATATGAGAATAAGTTTGTTTCATTCTAACTGCCCTCTCAATTTTAGATAAAGATACTTAGCAATTAATGTTACATTAACTGAAGGATTTTATTTAATGATTCAGAAATGCCTAATATATAAGTCATAAGCTAAGATAGAGCCCTATAATCATGTTAACAAGCAATATTAATCGATTTAGTATTCAATAATTTATAAAGAGAAGTTTATTGGAGCATAAGAATAAATTTTAACATTTAAAAAGCCGCGCTACGCCACAGCCGAGTTTTAGTTGAGGGCATAATCAATAGATGGCGCGCATCCTGACGGGTTGGATGACGTTTTTTTTAATGGTATAAATAGTCAGTTTCCCATCTTTCGTTTATTGTCTTTGATTACTACGCTAGCACTGATACCCCACCCACATCTATGTATCGTTCCGCCATTCATAAAGTCTTTGGGTTTCAGAGCCGATGGAATTTCTGTCTGGTGGATGGGCGGGGCAACATTTAGTCAAAAGTGTTTTGTTTACCCTGCTTACGTAATCAATGTTTTTCGACTCTTGGCTCGTAATCATTGGCCATGGCGTCGGCTAGATCATTTTTACTCTATAAAAAATAAACTATCGGGTTTAGGTTATTGATAATGCTGACAAAATTTGTGTGTGGTTGTAAAATATACATATGTCAACTTTCAGCTACATCCGATGCTTTGACAAGGAGCAAAGTCCAAAAAACGTGTTACAGAGACCTGAATCTCATAGTAGGCGCCAGTGTTCTTTCACTGATGAGGAAAGAACGGTGAGTTCGACTCAGTATTTCGTTGGCTTTTGTATATAACAGCAATAAGACTATAAGCATCAAATACGCAATTAAACTTATGCTGTTATTATATTCTTTTTCTCCCAACATTATTTGAAAAATCGTTCTTCTGAATTTTTTTTATTTTATCGAAAATAACCGAACTTTATCGACGATTTTCCGAATTTAGTCTCACGTCATGAGTACGAATTTCCGCAAATACAAAAATTCCTGTTACATTCCATTCAACCCCTGAAATAATCAAGATTAAAATAACGAGTTGTATGAAGCAAAAATTTGACTTGATTAAATAGATAATATCTATTCCCAGCAAGGGAAGAGGATGCTTGGAGAGATCTCAAATAGCCCCAGCACCTCATAAATGTAAAATTAAATCAAATGTAAGACACAAACATAGGAAAGTCATCAGCAGTGTAGTGAGAGTAGTAATGGCAAATAGTATGTGAGAGTTTTCATCCCCTCTCACGGGACCCTCTTCAGAGCTTTTGATTTCATGCCGAATGAACAAAATCAAATGAAATTAAGCTTTTATGTTTATTTCATATAATTTTACTATAACTACAGTTTCATTATGAAATACTTTTTGTATCCGACCATCGAGGCGAAATGTCAAGAGATGATATTGAATGCTAATTTCAAAAAATAATTCTCACGTTCAATGACTTTATGATTCCCGATTAAGTCAAGTATTATTCTGCATTCTTATTCACTTCCCTTATTCTCTAACCAATTTCTCTACATGGTTAGTGTCTATGTTGTTCCAAACCTGTATCTTATTACATGGAAGGCTGAATATTACTAAATATAGTTGAATTAATACCAGTTACGAGTTTATTGCATACCTCCTACAAATGCAATATATTTATCTAAAGTACGGAATATTGATGATTCACGACAAAAAAGTTTGATTTTTTCCAATGCAAATGTGAATTATACATGTAGCCAAATTCTGCATTAATTTGTAAATTTTGTATCTAATATATTATACGTTAAAAGAGGACCAAATGGTAGCAAATGTAAAAGAAATATTAGAAATGTGATAAAAATACTCGGCATGGGCCGAAAATTTACTTTTTCAAAAACAACTGTGTTCGCTGTGTAGAAGGTAGAGGTTCAAGAAACACCATTATTATCCACATATTCTTTGATCGATTTTATGACATTTTGGGCCTTAAACCGAACTATGGAACTTCCGGCCATTCGGTGGTTTAGACAGTGCGCAGAAGGAGTTGGAGTGGTTGGACAGCGAGGTGAAGAGCTCCAGGAATAAGGGAGATGAAGCCTAAGATTCTAATAGTGCGTCAGGAAGAAAACGCCATATTTGTATTAGGAACTAAAAGTTAGAGACTGGAAAGAAAGGTTGAAGAAACAAAGCGAAAATAGGGGCTAACTAAAAGCTAAAATATGGGTACCGCTAGGGGCTGAATCGACGAGGCAAACACCTACAGTGAACGAAGTGAGGTGCACTGATGGCACTAACTACCCACGGGGTTAAAATTCAGCCATTGCTTTAAATACGAATAGTGAATAGTTAGAAAAACAAATAAAGTAGAAGAAGCTCGAAGGGTTCCCAAAATAAGATTTGCAGCTCATAAATGCAGAATAAGAGCAACTATTAAATGCAAGCTGAATGAATGCATCAACAATTGAACTTTGTGTCAGGAAAGTATGTGATGCGAACACACCCTTCACACAGAAGACATCTTTAGATCTCAATGGTTTAGAATGAAAGAATGAAATTACATGGAATTTAGTGTTTTCTTCGGGATGACATCAGTCTCAACAGTTAACATATTCATATAACGAATTTTCGTGTCCGGCTGTAAAAAAAAAGTAAGTAAATAAATAAATTGCAAATTAAAGCCAGACTCAGTAAGGACAACAATTATAAAATTTAAAATCATGAATTATTCACAGGTTTAAAGAATAAAAAGCTGCGAGCACTTAGATAATTTTCTTTCTGAATTGGAGCTAAAAACTGAGTAACGTTCTCCCGGTCGGAAAGGAGGAATTGAAATAATTATGCTATAACAAAACTGTGGAAGGGTTCTTGCCATTTAATGGGGCCACAACCTGCTTAATTGTTAACGATTCCAAAACAGAGAGAGAGAATTATCATTGGGTGCTTGGCCAACGATATGAAAATCCTTGTATGAAAATGAGGTTATACATTTTTTGCAATGTCCTCCTCGTATGCCAGAGAATTCTTTGGTTTTGAAAGTACAACCTGCACGGTGACTGACTCCGAAGATGAGAATCAATTTGACACTAAGCAATCTTTTGGTGGTTCCCAAGTATTTCCAAATTCTACATTTAGGGGAGTTGAGTAATAAACCACCAAAGATCGAATCATAGCCGTAGTTTATCTTTGCGTGAGGACAAAAAAACCCATAGTTTTGGGATTTTTTGTTAATTTAAGATTCAGATCAATATTCTATATTAACTCGTAACAGTTGTAAATACCATTATTATTTTTACTTGTTTCTGTTTTTTGCGAAATAAACTGATTCATAAAATATATATTAAACATACATATACAAAGAAAATATCTATAAGGCAGCTAATTTGCATTTAAGTCTGTGATTGTATCTTTGAAGTCATTCTTAAGCAAGTTACATATATAAGGATTTAAATGAAACAGGCTACGACTGACATTGAAATTACAATGGGAAGTAAATTGTATAATGGCAGATTCTAAAAGATTTCGTAATAAGACATCATTTGATCTTGCAATTACTGAACTGCTAATCCAAAATATCTGGTGGTTGTTTTCATTTAAGTGAATGAATATTGCATTGGATGTTTGCCCAGTTTTGACAGAATATGTATGCTGGTTGATTCTTACTTCTAAGCCCTTGCTATATTCACCGACATAAAAAGAGGGGCAGTCCATACATGGAATATTATATATTATGTTGTTGCTTTCCCTGGGGCCATTTTTTATTAACATTCCTTTTAGTGTGTTATTATAGGAAAAGACGAGGTTGACCTTAGAAGATTTTAACAATGATTTTATGGTTTAAAAACCGTTAAAATAAGGCAAGCTGAGAATGTTTTTAGCAGTTTCTTTCTTCGTATTACTTACACTATAAAACGTTTTGTGTTTTTTTTACAGCAAATATCTAACATACGTGAAGGATAACATAAATCTAGCCCTATATTCCTTATGTATTTAATTTCTTGATCTAAATATTGGGGACTGACAATGCCCAATGCTCATAAAAACATAGAAGAAAAAATTAATATTTTGATATTAAGATGGTGGCATGAATAAAAATGGAAATAAGTTAAGTTCTTGGTAGGTTTCCTATAAATACTGAATTTACATTGAAATGTTTTTTATGTATCAAAACATCTAAGAAAGGGAGGCAATTGTCTTTTTCCAATTCTAAAGTAAACTTAATCGATGGTACCTGGTTATTTAATGAGAGGGCACTGACTAAAGAGTATTTGCATAACTAAATAAGAAGGACATCTTAAAATATCGAAATATTTCTCAGTGCTTTGGAGGGAATATCCAAGTCTCATAACGATCATGGCTGGAATCTAAAAAGAAATATAAACTGCATAAAAAAGAACATCCTTCATATCAACCTGCTTTTGTCATGGCTTTATCACGGAACTGTGGCAAGTATCTATTTTCATGTCTTAATGACATACAAAAACTGAAATCAGGCTATCTAAAATAGAATCCAAAAGCGTGATATAAAGTTGTAAGTTTTATCAAGAAAAGGCTTATAAAGGAAATTTTTCTAAGCACATTGATCTGGTATATGTTTCGTCCTTCACGGTAAAAGATGACCTGCCCAACTAAGTTGATATTATTTGTCAAGATTAGTTATGAGCAAGTTCGCTAAATATTATCATGAATGATTTAGCTTTTTTTTACTATAGGACTAATTTTTTGGCCAAGGAACTAGTTTTGGTCAAACTTTTATTATTTGTTCTCATGTTGTAACTGACCTAATGCCGTTAGTTTTCTGTCCTGAAATTCTAGATTGATCCGCCTCGAAATTTTTTGTGATGAATGGTCGAACATAAGCGCACAGACTCAGAGACTCCAGAAAACTCTTTAATCTTTTAATGATCTGTGTCTGTATGTATGCATGTAGGTATGTGCGTATGCATGTAAGTATGTAGGTATGTGTATATATTATTAATATATATATATATATATATATAATATACTATATATATATAATATATATATATATATATATATACCTACATGCATACATGCATACACAGATCATTAATAATACAATAATGATACACAAATATCTGGTTCTTTCAGACCCTCGGTTGAATGACGGGGCTGCAAGAATTTTAGTGCTGAAGTTCATGAAATGCTGACACGTTTTTTACTTTATAGTGAAATGTATTCGATGTTGGAAATTTAAATAGCTTGAAATATATGGAATTACTTACGTATTATGAAAATGATCTTCGACGTTGCAGTGGTACCGAATGTTCTGAAAATGACTAATGCATTACAATCTCAGATTTAATTTTTGGTAAAAAATAGTGATGTCATACTATAAGTCCAGCTGTTACAGCAATATCTAATATCCTATGCATTTCGGTATGAGAGAATGAAACGTATCAGAATTTCATTAATTTCTCTACCAAAATTCTTACTGCTCCGCCATTCAACCAAGGAAAAACAAAAATATATGTAAATATTCTGACACCCGCAATATTGGTTTCCAAAATGAACTCACCAGAATTACTTGCTATTTTCGCATGGAAACTTATCACAATTCTCGTGAGAAATGAGGAAATGATTCAGTGTTCCGCCTCCACAAATGAACCAAAATACAGGGTGTCTCATTCTGAAATGACGAATTTTTCTTAATTCATTATTTGTAGCAGAGAGAGAGAGAGAGAGAGAGAGAGAGAGAGAGAGAGAGAGAGAGAGAGAGAGAGAGAGAGAGTCCTTTACCTCTTTATTTCTTTTTCTTTGTCCAGTATTATGACAATTATTGTTTTTAATATTATAGCTGTGTTGTAATATTTAAATATCCAGTTAGACAGTAGGAGTAAAGTGACGTCACAAAAATTGGTCATTAAATTAATTTAGTTCCTCTCTTACTCAGTTAATATGAAGAAGTGCAGAAAACAAAACTGAGCTATATATTATATAAAATATTTATTTATTTATTTATTTATTTATTTATTTATTTATTTATTTATTTATTTATTTATCTATCTATTCAATTTCAATTAATGAAACCAAAAGTTATATTTCAATAACTCTTTAGACATCAGGCATAAACTGATATCACAAATCCATTAACCTATCTCGGACGAATGATTTTACTTCATGAAAATTGAAGCTCTACAGCGCCACTACTGTCTGCGATGTCTCCTTCTTGCCAATGCAACTGTGTCGTACATTCTTCATCAACATTGAATAGTATTTCTATTTGCTTTACGGAAAACAAACTGGCGATTGAAATTTAGGTAAAATAAAGGAAAAAAAAAAACGAAACAAAAAAGGACTTTGAATGCCCTGTCAAGAACATAAGTTTAAATTGATCACAGTAACTTAAACAACCGAAAAAGAAACGTGGGAAGCAGCTGGAAGAAGGAAGCTAAAGCATATAAGAATAAGAGTTGGGTGAAGGGACTGTTGTTAAAACTGAGTAATGGGAAACAAAAATAACACAGAAAAAATTACAATGGAAACAGTGGAGACTTCAGGATTACTGTTATTATAAAAATAGTTTTACCAGACCACTGAGCTGACTAACTACAAGATGAAACTTAGAATTAACCTTGAGGCATCGAAAGTGGATAAAGCAGAAGTATTCTTGACTCATCTCTCTTGATACCATCAGTCATCGAAGTGACTTCATCATTTTAATAACAACAGTCTTATTTGACCGTTGCTCATGGTACCATCAGGCAACGAAATGATTCTTCCATTCTAACATCACTGTTGTTATTCGACTCATCCCTCCTGGAGGTAGCTCGTTTTGCTTGGACGTCAGTTCATCTTTCATTATGTAATAATTCAACTATCGATCTCTAACTCCTGAAGTCTCCACTGTTTCCATTGTAATTTTTTCTGTTTTTTTTTTTCTTTTCCGTTACTCAGTTTTAACAACAGTCCCTTCACCCAACTCTTATTTTTATATGCTTTAGCTCCTTCTTCCAGCTGCTTCCCACGTTTCTTTTTCGGTTGTTTAAGTTACTGTGATCAATTTAAACTTATGTTCTTGACAGGGCATTCAAAGTCCTTTTTGTTTTTGTTTTTTCATTTTTTTTCTTTATTTTACCTAAATTTCAATCGCCAGTTTGTTTTCCGTATAAAGCAAATAGAAATACTATTCAATGTTGATGAAGAATGTACGACACAGTTTGCATTGGCAAGAAGGAGAC
>NC_087220.1:18066965-18069465 GCF_015104395.2 Macrobrachium nipponense | reverse complement strand
TTTAAAAACAATAATTTAATTGATTATGTACAGGAAACCTCTATGAAAACTATCACACATTTGATTAGAACAAGAGAAAAAAAATAAAGTTTTTAATGTTGTGCTTGGAGGCCATCTTGAATTTTGCAGATTACCGGAGTTGCTCAAAAATGCCATTTGGGCAACCAAGGTAAATTTGTTCTAAATTCTTCTCTAAATCCAAATTAGCCAAAAAAAAAAAAAATAATAATGATATATAATATTAATAATCTGCATTAAAAACAACATTTATAGGTTGGCTATGGAATAGATAGGAAGGTCAAATCAACTAGTAGGCCTAATTGACGAATTAAGTTTCACACACAAGAACGACCATAAGCTCGTCACCTCTACTGAACTGTTATCATTCTGTACATCTTTCTACCAGTTATTCAATTGCGTACACCTATTTTATGTTCAAATATTTTATGTATATGTGTCTGTTATTTTGCATCTGTGAAGAAACCCAGATGGCCTAAAATATCCCAATCTTCACTATGTCGATAGGACAGGACTACTATGCGGCCATTGACCTTTGTGAATTTTTAATGAATAAACCAGTTAGCTTCTGAGTACACTTTTGCTTGCGCCTCGCTCACACTGGTGAGCCTAAAGAGATGACCGACAAAGCCAACACCATAAGCGAAAACCTTCCAGCTTGTTTGCAATTGGCCCATTTTGCACCCCACCATGCAGAGCCATGGTTGTCAGGTAGGCGTACCACATGGGTTTGCCATATGGGGGACTACAAGCTAATAATCTAGGAACAGATCATTTGATAAAAGTATGAAGCTAAAGGTGACCAAATAATGATAACAGAGTCGATAACAATATAACCCTATAAGAGAAATCTGGACTAAGCGAATGTCAAGATCCTCTTTGCTGGTTAAGAGATCACGGAGGCAATTTTTGGGTATAAACTATTCCAGGTTTTCGCCAAGGTTACTTTTCACAATCGCCTAATAATTTTATTCATGGTGGAACTGCAAGGTTTAAAAACTTTTTTTTTCTTTCCAAATTTCTTTTTTATCACTAATAACCCAGAGGTCCTTGGGCTTGGTCTTTGAGCTAAATTTTATATTTTATTCCTTCTATTCTACGCTTCAAAGTCAGTCGTAGCTTTGGAGCTTAAAACTTCATCTGCAAATTTTGTTATTTTACATTTTTTTCTCGGTTTAAATATTTATTAATACGAATCTTAGTGGAATCTTTGCATGAATTCATTCCAGGCCCTTTATGGGGACCTAAGCAGGATTGAATTGGGGGGCCTCCCCCAGACACCACCACCGATGCTTAACTATTACTTGGGTTTGTATATGCGATCATTTCATGAACTATATAGGCACCACTAACTATAGAGTGATAGCAAATTTACAATATGGTTCAATTTTATTTGCCTGCTTTAAATTTCAGTGCTGTATTGTGTGGCATATAGAACTTTTATTTGTAAGTAACAGAACATGACAGAAGTTTTGTTGCCCAATTAATCTTGACTTCACATTTTAATCAACTGGATTTACAGTTACACCAAGGAGTACATAAACAGAGGAGAGACTACAATGGCGGCTCATAACGAATTTGATAGACATTTTTAACATTTATTTTTACCTCTTTGTTATTTTGTTTATTTATTTTTGTTTTTCAAATTTTTAATTAATGTTTTATAGTTTCTAAACGCTCTTGGGGCCCTGATGGCGTGGGGACCCCCAAGCATCCGCTTAGTTCTCTTATCCCTTAGGCCAGTTCTGATAAATTCATTGAATGATTCAACCACAGACTTTCAGATGCCTTTCGGCGTCAATGACCTTCGATGTCCGGATGCCAGAAAACTTCCAATCATTCATTCATTCATTCATTCAGATGCCTTTGGAAGTAATGTGAAGCTGCAAGGGTTGGAATTCATCTAACCTTACTTATGAAACATTAAGCGTTTTTCTGTTTGTAGTGTATGAAATTTAATCTTTGAGCTCTCTGGGTCAGAGCCACTCTTTCAATATGGCATTTTCAAACTTAAAGATTAAATAATGGTCCTTTTTATATCATTACTGCTCCTCATCATTAAGCTTGTACTTTGTTAGGAAATACAAAACCTGAGAGGGAAGAGCAAAATAGTACATTTTATGCAGATGGTATCAGCATAACCCTAGTGACATACACATTGAACCATATTCAAACAAAAACAAACACCCATCAATTACTGGCACATAAATATTGTCTTACTGAATAATGAAAGTGCACTCTTCCATACATTTACTAGTAACTGAATTCACTTTGTACTTTTATGGGTTATATTTTCTTACGAGAATTAAGACTACAATTGTTTACATTCACTCCCGATTTACTTAAATGGAAAGTCTTTCGCTTATAGACTATAATATGCACAATTCAGCTGCTGTAGAATGAGAGGTCTAAATATTGAGAGGAGAAGACGCATTTACTTTGTAAGTTTGGTGAAAGCAGCACTTACGAGTTTCACTTTTAC
>NC_087220.1:18061965-18064465 GCF_015104395.2 Macrobrachium nipponense | reverse complement strand
TATATATAGATATATATAATATGTTTTGTAATATATATATATATATATATATTATATATATTTATATCATATATATCTATATATATATATATATATATATATATAATATATGTATATATATGTATCAATATATATATATATCTATATCTATCTATCTCATCTCTATATTATATATATATATCATATTATATATATTATATATATATATATATGTGTGTGGTGGGTGTGTGTGTGTGTGTTTTTGTAAATAGAATCATATCCAACCCCCCTCTACCATGTTAACTAAGTCGAACCTTTCTTACACCCCAGGTGATAATTTGATTTCTGTCGGTTTGTATGCTCGTTTCCGCCCCTCTACCACATGCATTGCACATTTCTACTATTATGTCTCACACACCATTTGATTTTTCTCGAGGTAAAGTGTGAATATAAAATCACGTGTCAGCGTGATCTGTATGTCACGCACACTCAAACATATGAATATATTAAAAGCTGCCAAAGAAATACTTTTTTTACGGAAGAAACAAAGAAGCTTGAAGCATACAAAAACATCCTTAATTCTACTTGAGAATACTTGGAGGATATTTAGAATTTAAGATCTATAAAAAAACCATTATTTTAAAAGAACTCTCCTGGGAATGATAATGGATGTGAAAATCAAATTCCACGTAAGTCTTGTGACTAAATTTACACTGATCAAACTGCAAAATATTGAAAAGAGTATAACGGCAAAAAAATGTATATGAATAATGTATATATTACATGACTGCAGATGGTGATTAGGAATTTGGCTGTAAGAGCCGAAATTTGATGTTTACATCCATTATTATTCTTGGGAGAGTTCTTTAAACCTCCAAGTATTCTTAAATTGAATAAGGGATGTTTTTGTGTGCTGCAAGTTTCTTTGTTATTTCCGTAAAAAAGAAAAAAAAAATCTTTGGCAGCTTTTAATGAACTGTCTAAAACAGAATAAGGGTCTTTCAACTTCTTGTCTGCAATTTTAATCAGATCTTTAATTTATTGCTGTTACCAGAAAGAAAATGAACGCAGGCAGAAACACTGGAAGGTATTCAGACACTGCATTTTAACCGTTTATTGTTTCTGTGTATTAGACAATCCCGAAAGAGTAAACTACCATCATTTTCCATTTCCTAATTTTTACCAGTGAAGATATTTAAAGTATCGTTCCTTGACCACGTGTATTTCATATGGTCTGTATATTCCTGAACCATACTAAATTGCGTGAATAATATTGTTTAAAGTTTATTGGAATACGTTTTCTTCTATTTGTAAAGGATAAATGTTATGAGTAAGAGATATAGATATTGTATTAGAACAAGAATTATAACTTTGTATCAACTCTAAACAATGGTTTATAGGAAAAATAAAAACAGTAAAATAATGGATTCATCATCAGGAGGGCAAATTGACACATAGTAATTGAAACTGATTGATTATGGCTGTTACAACTACCTCTCTCTCTCTCTCTCTCTCTCTCTCTCTCTCTCTCTCTCTCTCTCGCTGTATCATAGTAATCCATATATATATATATATATATTCATATATATACTATATATATATATATTAGTTTATAATAGATATATATATATATATATATATATATATAATTTCTAGATATAGATATATAGTATATATATATATATATATATATATATATATATTATATATATATATATAGAATATATATATATTTATATATATATATATATATAATCTATATATATATATATATCTATATATATATATATATATATATATATATATATATATATATATATGATATAGATATCTATATGTTTTTATATATATACATATATATATATAGATATATATATATATATCTATAATATATATATAATATATATTATATAATCTATATATATATATATAATAATATTTTATATTTATATATATATATCTTGTATTAAATATTATATATATATATATTATATATCTATAATGTTTTTTTAGATATATATAATCATATATATATATATATAGATAAGTAGTTATATATAATTGATTTATATATTTACATAATATATATAGTAATAGTATATAATATATATAATATATATATATATCTATATATATAGTATATATTTAATATAGAGGTATATATATATATAATATATATATCTTATAATTATAGATAATATATATATATATATATATATAGTAATATATATATATCTATATATATATATAATATATATATATTTAATATATATAGATAATAGTATATAGATATATATATATATATATACTTAATATATATTATTATATATATATATATATAGAGATATATATATATATATTATCCATATATATATATAATATTATATACATATATATTATATATATAGATATTATACCTTTATATATATAAAATATATAATATATTATATATATTAGATAGATATATAATATATAGATATAATATTATAATATATAGAGATTAATATATATATGTAAATAT
>NC_087220.1:18044465-18059465 GCF_015104395.2 Macrobrachium nipponense | reverse complement strand
CATCAGTGAAAAACTGCAACGGAGTTATCATGTTGGGAGGAATTATCTGAAAATATTGAGTTTATTGCCTTATTGGATATTTCTGCTTTTGTAGAATTAAAAGTAAATAGTAGGAATGATAAATTAGTTCCACATAACAGATGAAAATGAAGTTGATTGAAAACATTGAAGGATAAAGAAAGATAAAACGTGAAAACAACAGTTAAAGCCATTAACATTTCTTGTCTAGACAGATCTATTTGATATCCCATTTAGATTATATCCATTAACTACCTCTTTTATATGATACCCAAGTATCTGAAAAAAGTAAAAGTTTGAAAAATATGAATTGATTTATCCATAGGAAAGAATGAACGATGCAGATGAGGTTTCAATGGATATCAAACACAACACGTCGTGAATAAATATCAAACGAAAATTCGATTATTCAGAATTTGCATACAGGTTGCAGATGTGCGAAAAGCGATCATCATGAGGATAGAAAATTGTGGTTTGTCTGGTATAAGTTTCTTTCTTGGGCATGAAGGAGAAATGGTTCATTGTTCCAACATTAAATAACCCATATGCCAAGTTAAAAAAGTGTGTGTGTGTGCACAACATACATGCATAAACACACGCAGACACACATACACACACACACACACACACACACACACACACACACACATATATATATATATATATATATATATATATATATATATATATATATATATATATATATATATATATATATATATATATATATATATATGTGTAACATGGGGGATTATTCTCGGCAAGGAATCTCTCTCTCTCTCTCTCTCTCTCTCTCTCTCTCTCTCTCTCTCTCTCTCTAGCACCGACAATCTCTTTCTCTCTCCACCTCTTTCTCTCCATTCTAACAGGCAATGAAAATGAGAGAGTTGCATCATAACACTAACAAGAATAAATAAATCAATCAACCAAGTAATCCAGTCTTACAGACTAACTCAAAACATACAATGTCTAGTCACCAAAAAGTCCACACACCCCTCTGGGAACTCTTGTCCATCTGCATTCCACAAGTACCAGATCCGTCTGTTTCAAAGATACAGAACACATCCCGGTAAGTACACACAAGTTCAAAGACAAAGTTAATAAAATGGACCATCTTACAAGATATCAAACAAGCCATCCTTTGGCTAAAGCACTTGAACACTTACCCAGACAGCCGGACACTAAACACTTAATAAAAAACAAAAAACTCCCCCCGGCGAATGCCACGGCATCTTGCCTATGACTTGAAGCCCTCTGTCAAAAATCCATCCCTCCCATAGGCTTGGGTATGAACCTATTAAAGGGAAGAGGCACACACGCACATACGAACACACAGTTCGCTAGCGCCTCGCGGTTCTAGCTGCATCCAGTTTCGCAAAGGCACTTTGAGAAGAGTTCATAAACTGTCGTGCATTGACTTCTTGAACTAAGCACTTTTATCTCACGCCACCCCAGAAACTCATTGATCAGCTACTCTCAGGTCGTCACCTCTATACTGTTCTCCACATTCCATAGGTCACAGAGAACGCATGGATAATATATTATTAATCAGAAACCCTAGGCCTTACCATAAATATAATATATATATATATTTTATAGATATATATATTAATATAGATATTATATATATAGAATATTATATCATATATTATAATAATTCATATTAGATATATATATATATAATTATATTAATATATAGATATATATATATATTATATATAATAATATATAAGTAGATATATTATGATAATATGTACATATACATATATAATATATATATATATATATATATATACTATATAATATATAATATATTATATATTATATAAGAATATTAATAATATATATCTTATATAATATATATATATATAATATATATATTATTATAATATTATATCTATATAGATTATTAGATATATATATAATATTATAATATAGAATAGTTATACATATAATATCAATATATAGATAATATTATATAGATATATCTAGATATATATATATATATTAATATAGAATATATATATATATATATATATATATATATAATATATATTATGTATATATATATGTATATATTATAATATATATATATATATATAATATTATTATATACTAATAAGATAGATATGTAATTATAATATATATATATATTAATATAATATATATATCTGGTATATACTAGACTATAGATAATATAATATATATATATATATATTAAGTATATAATATAATATACTTATTATTATATATAATATTAAATGGATGTGCGCCACATGTGGTGTATGTACCACACAACTTTGAAACGGACTGAGTAAGTTCAACAAAAAATTGGATATACTACCATTGGAAAAGAATGTTGTGGGTGTAAGACATAACAGGGCAGAGGGTGGGAAATTGGAAAAGGGGTGAAATCTAAAAGTAAACTGAAAACAGCAGATATTAGTGTCCAATTCATATTTGTTGAAGTCCTCCAGATCAACAGTGACACTCGATGACCTTTAACTCCAAGTTCAGCCCGATAAGAAGGGGGTGAGAAAGGAGTCGGTTGGGGTGACATGTAAAAATAACAAAAACCAAAAAATATTTTTGTCTAATCCATAGTTTTGAGGGCACTGAAAGGAATAGTGACACTCCGTGGACCTTTAAGTCAATTTCAAGCCTAGGAATGGGGTGAGAAATGGGGTGGGAAGGGTTGACATGATAAAATGACCAAAAAATACAGACATTAGTGTTTAATCCACAGTTTTGAAGTCGTCGAGATGAATAATGACATTCCGTGATGCCTTTAAGTCCTAGTTCAGGCGGGAGATGAAGGTGTGTGTGAGAAGGGGGCGGGTTGGAGCTGAATTAAAAATAACTGAAACAACAAATATTTGTTTTTAATCCATAGTTTTTCGAGGGTACTTAAAAGAATAGTTGACACTCCTGAATGTTGGAATAATGTGACATGTAAAAATAAAAAAAAAATAAAAATACATATTAATGTCTAATTGGTAGTTTTCAAGGTCACTGAGATGAATAGTGACACTTCCGATGCCCTTCTAGTCCAATTTCAGCTCTGATAGCAAGGGTGTTGATACATATAAAAGTGACTAACAAAATCTACATATATAAAATAATCTGTAGATTCTGAGTTTGCTGAGAAAAAATAGACTCCAGATAAGCTTCAAGTCCAAGTTCTGACCCGATAGGAAAGGGAAAGGGGTTGAGAAAGATGGGAAAGGGGTGAAATGTAAAATTAATAAAAAAAAAAAAACAACAGATATTGGGTGAAAAATCCATAGAATCTGAGTTCGCTGAGATGAATAGTGACATTCCTGATGCCTTTAAATATGTCTTAAATAAACATTCATTCTTGGATTTTAAGAAAATGTCTTTACAATCACAAGATACGAAGTCATTTATATGGAAAATGTTAACAGTATAGATTGATATCATCCAAGTGAAACCGGTTAAATTTCATGTAATTTTATTCTTTCATTCTAAACCATTGAGAGCTGACAAGCTGTCCTTCTGTACGAAGGGTGAGTAAGTGGCCACATCACATACTTTTCTGATACGAACCTCCACTGCTGATGCATTCGTACTGCTTGCATTTAATATTTGCTCTTAATTCTACATTTATGGGAGCTGCGAACTCTTATTCAGGAACTCTACATAATTCTTCCTCTATCCTTGTCCTTTCCGACTATTCATTATTCTTATTTATATCAATGGCCGAATTATTAACAATTGTAATATTGATAACACTGTGGATGGCTAGTGCCCTCAGTGAACCTCACGTGGAGCATCTAAGGAGTCTGCCACTTCATTTTGTCACTAGCTTTACCCATACGCATTCGTCCCCGCTTTGTTTCTTTAATATTTCTTTCCAATATCTTCCTGATGCACTTTTAGATCCTTGTGTTTCATCTTTATTTTCTGGATCTCTTCACTCGCTGGCCAACCACTCCAACTCCCGCTTTTCACTGTCTCAACCACTGATGGGCGGAAGTGCCTTGGTGTTAGCAATCAAGCACTAAGGATAATAATGCTGGATCCACGAACATCTTCCATGTACACTACGAATACGTTTTTTGAAAAAGTTAATTTTCGACTCATGCCCTAATTTTTCTTTTACACTGATTATTATTTGGTCTTGATTTAACTTGTAATACATTAGGTGAAGATTTACAGATTAATGCAGATTTTGGCTATATGCCTAATTCCATTTGCATTTGATTTTTTTTCGTGAATCGGCAATATTCGGTATTTTTTATAAATATATTGTACTTTGAGGATGCATTCCATGAACACTTAACTAGTACTGTATCAAGTATAATTAGCATTAATATTCAGCCTTCCATGTGAAGATAGGATACAAGTCTTGGAACGACCTATTGACAGTAATCATGTAGAGAAATTGGTTAGAGAATAAGGGAAGTGGGTAAGAATGCGGAACAATACTGATTTAATCATTCACTAGTGAAAATGAGAATTATTTTTGGGAAGTTAGCATTTAATATCACCTCTTCGAAATTCAACTCGATGGTCCGATACGAAAAGTAACTTGTATGGAAACTCTAGTTGTAGTAAATTAAATCAAATAAATCAAACAGCTTACTTTTATTTGAATATGTTTCTTCATCATAAATCAGAAGCTTTGAAAAGGCCCCACGTGAGAAAGGATGAAAAATCTCATATAATATTGCCAGTACTACTTTGATTACACTGCTGATGAATGGCCTATGTTTGCCACTATATTGCTGTTAATATTGCATTTATGAGGTACTGGTCTTATTCCGGGGAACCTATAAGCATTCCCTTCCCTGGCAGTCTCAGATTATGTGCCCAAATTTTCCTCCTTGCTGGATAAATAGAATATTACGATATAATTAAGTCAAATTTTTGCTTCATAGAACTCGTTATTTTGATCTTGATTGTTTCAGGGCATGAATGGAATGTAACAAGATTTTTTCTATTTGCGGAAATTCATATTCATGGACGGGAGACTAAAATCGGAAAACAATCGACAAAGTTCGGTTATTTTCGATAAAAACAGCAAAGAAGAGCAGGAACTAAATTCCCATGAACGGTATTTCAAATAATGTTGGGAGAGAAAATATGAGAACAGTTTAAATTTAAATAGTGTATTTGAAGCTCATACTTTTATGGGCTGTTATAATAGAAAAAGCCAAACGAATTACTGAGTCGGACTCGCTTCTTTCCACATCAGTGAAAAGCACTGGCGCCTAGTTCTGACAGAAAGAAAAGAGGATTGCATTGCATCCAGTAGGAGTTGAAAGAGTCTTTTACAGCATATGCTTGCCTTTTTATAATCAATATTTACTTTAAACATGTATAATTCAAATACAATTTGTAGTGGCACTGCTATGGAAAATGCCCAAGTGCATTTGTTAAAAAAAAAAAAAATTGTTACAAAGTTTTATTTCTCAGTAAAATTACCAAAGGCAGCAAAGGTATTCTTTCAAAACATAGGAGAAAAGGTTGTTCCTTTTGTAACTCCTAGAAGAGTCATGTCCTATCCTGAATCCAATTGGAGAGTGAAATTACTTACAATAAATTTTCTAACCTAGGCGTTTGTATAAAATGGATTTTTCTGGAGGCAACGTGTTGATCTTCACGAACACCATATTTGTCTTTAATGCTTGCTTCAGAAATCAACAGTTATAATACTCTCTGGTTTCATATGTAGTTATTAACTCTTATTATGAGTTTGGGTGTGAGGATTCAAATATCTCATTAATTCAAGTTCATTTCTGCATGGTGGGGTTGTGAGGTGCGCTACGAGTATGATAAGGGTCTACGGCTTGCTAGTCTATTTGCAAAACTTTATCACAGGTTCATTAGCTCGAGTGAGCCACAAAGTGGTCCTGATCTCTTGACTGATGAAGGAAGGGATTAAGTTTAAGCATCCATGTTTCTTCATAGACATAAGCTTATATTGAATGGATGCAGGACACCTGAATGGCAAAATTAAACATACATGACTGGAAAGCTGGCATAACATTATGCAGAATTAAAAAAAAAAAAAACAAAAAAAAAGAAAAACTTTAGGTAGTATGAATGTACTTTTAAAATAGAAGAAAAGTAACTCTACGGATAGCTTTCGGGAATCTGTTAAGTTCCCCTTTCAATCTGATGCGTTGATGTAAAACTCCACCAAGGAGACTAAGCGAATTGTTTAGAGTATGGAACCGGTCGTCAAACACAAACAGATCAGGAAATGCCATCATTTTCTGATGAAAACCCAGCCAGTTCTCTGAATCATCTAACTGGTCCCTGACCAATATGGTCAATCTTACTGGTCATCAACAGCATAGGCCCCAACTGCACCAGTTAGGTTGACTCTCTCCTCAGGTTCATGTAACTCGGTTACTTCCAGTAATCGATGCTGCCGTCACCTATTATAATGTTGGACCATCAAAACAGCCGCATTAGGCAGGGACCAATTAGACGTTCCAAATGACTGGCGGGGCTTTCATCAGAAATAGACTGCATTTCCTGATCTATGTTTAACGACCAGTTCCATAATTCCTTAAATGATTATCTTTTTTAACGTCTTTTTATGTTTACTGGGTCGTATTGAAAGGGGAAAAGAAGATTCCCAAAAAGCTTATTGTTAAATATTATGTATATTTCATGACTGCAAATTTGTTTTTCCGTTTTAAGACTCATGATGATATGAGTATTTTTTTTATATTCCTGCATAATGTATGCTTGCTTTCCGGTCATGTTATGTGTAATTGCCATTCAGATGTCTTCTATTAATAAACATATGTCTGTGAAGAATCATGGATGCTTGAAGTTAATCCCTTCCTTAATCAGTAGAGATTGGGACCAATTTGTGCCCCCCACGAGCTACTGACTCATGGGAAAGTTTCGTAAATATATTAGAAAGCTGTAGACTTCATATCTTACTCGTATCTCACCTCACAACCCCACCGACCATACAGAAATGAACTTGAAGTGTGAGGTATTTGATTTCACCCGCCACTCATAAGGAAAATAACGGTTAATAACTACACATAAAAAATAAAGAATAAAGATAGTAAATATAATTATAGTTGATTTATGAAGAATACATCACAGATATAATATGGTGTTCGTGAAAGCAATCATTACAGACGATTCGGTTAGAAAATTTATTGCTCGCAATTTCACTCTCCAACTGGAATCAGAAATTGGAAGTGACTCTTCAAGGAGTTAAGAAAGTTACAGCAATTTCTCCTGTGTTTGAGAGAATCCTTTGCTTCATTTGACAATATTACCATGAAATAAGATTGGTTTTAGCTAATTTTTTCAGCAAATGTACTTTGGCATTTTCCATGGCAGGGCTGGAACAAAGATCTGCCAACTAATTACTTCATTCAGCAAGAACATCGATGTTTTTTTATACTTACCAACATATGTACGGGGATTTGTCCTCGTGTAACACTCACACATGTATAATAATTATTATATAATAATATATATTATATACGTATATTAATATTATTAATTTTTTGATATAACATATATATATATATATTATATATATATATATTATATATATTATATTATACACAATATTTATTTATTATACACATATATATTTTTATATATATATATAGTATATACATATATAATCTATATAGTATATATAGAATATATATACTATATATATATATATATTATATATATATATGTGTGTGTGTGTGTGTGTGTGTGTGTGTGTGTGTGTGTGTGTGTATAAGGAATGGCAACCCATACAATCGAAAGTAAAAATAAGATATTCATAAAACTGCAGCTGAAAACCGCTCCACCACAAAACCAACCTTTCATCATCAAAGATAAAACATACTAAAAGTAAAGTAAGATTAGGATTTACGGCTCTAAAAGATCTGTGAACGATCTTTGTAAAATCTCTTCGAAAATTATCGTTTTAATAGATAGGGGAAAGTAGTATAGAGTGGGAGCTTGGGGACCTTAAAACAATAATGGTTGTTAAGAGAACCTTTTAGTAAGTAGTTTACTTAAAATTTTAAAGAAAATCTTAGAAGGAAATCTTTTTATAAGAGAAGTACTGTAGGAGAAAAGTAATTTCGTTATGGAAGAGAGTCCAGCTAGAATTAAGAGACAAAAACATTTTAGAGTAATGTACTATATATAAGGAGTTAAGTTTGAAATTGAATAAGCAGAAACTATAGAAGTTGGAACCGTGACCAGTAAAATGTTTTCTTTCTAAAATAGAAGTACATAAACAATCATTTTTCCTTAGAGAGCAGAATATGCAAGATTGGTCCTCATTTTTATTTTATTTTTTCTGTTGGAGAACACTAACTTGCTCTATTACAGTGATATATGCACATTGAAAAAGATGAAATAGTCATAAATAAAAGATATGAAAAAACCATAATTTTTTTCATACGACTATCAGCTTTGCCAGTGTTGTTGCATCTCTGCATTTAAGTCACTCACTGCCTAAAATTTTTAAAGTAAAATCGGTTCACAAGATCATATATAGCATATTTTTTTCCAAGAATGCATCATCTAAAATTATTCATCGCTCTTTTACTAGCTTTATGGACTTTAATGCATTTTAATAGCTTCTGATCTCTCAACATTTACTTTGACAGAATTAACATCAAAGGATTATAAAAATAAGTTTTCTATAGCAATACTTTAGAGTGAAACATACGCTACTTCAACACCATTGTTATCATATTTTAACTTGAGTCATTCTTTGATGTCCTTGTAATTAATTATACACAATTCATAAAGCAATAGACAAGATGACTACTGACATCTGTATCTGAAACAAGAAGGAAGATAATCAGCCAAAAAAAAAAAAAAAAATAAATAAATAAAGCATATTTTTAAATTGCACATGGATCCTGAGAAATACTGCTGTCTAAAGAATAGGGGCTATGGGAAATATTCAACTGTCGTTTTACAGCTCTTAGTTCAAAATAAACGTTTTTATTGATTATGGTTCATTTTAAACAGGATGATTTTTCGATGCACGAAAGGCTTCTGTGATACGAGTCAGATCGGTTGATATCCTCACAGTTACTTAGAACAAAGTAGCAGATTTATCTGATGAGAATATGGCCTGTTTCGGGTACATTCTGAGAAGCTCTTTCCCGCGAAACATTCAGCTGTTCTCGTTCTCTCAAGAAAAATTTTTCATTAACCCTTTTAAGTGTTTGCCACTTGTTTTTGTCTAACTTATTTCATATGCAATCATTTCTAATAGCTTTACCTGTCAAGGAGACTTAAGTATCACATTTTTATTATTTTACTTCACGGCTATCTCTAAGGAGCTCTTTTTCTCATCATGTCCTTTCTACCGTTGCTCGGATTTTATTCCTAGCGTAGGAAGTTTCAATTTTCGATTTTTTTTTTATTTTTTTATTTACATCTTTCCAACAAGAACACTTTTCTCTTCCTCACGTCATCTCTTCAAAGAAACAAAATTGTCCTTCCTTTCGGACGATTGCTTCTTACTCTCATTATATTTCTTTCCTTTTTTTTCTCCTTTTAGAATCTTGCCGTCCCTCCATATATTTTTTAAACAGGTACCTCAAGTCTCATACATCTATGTTTTATATTTTATATATATAATATATATATATATATATATATTATATATATATATATATATATATTATATATATATAATAATATATATATATATATATATAGATATATATATATATATAGATATACATGTGTCTTTCGTATCTTCTTCCAACATCTCTCTTACTCTTGACCACCTTTGTTTATCATCAGCTGAATTTATTACATTTTATCTATGTCTTATATTTCTTTTGTTTTTTTTTTCCCCCCGTTCCTTGAAGTTTCCTAAATCAACTTTTTTTTTCCCATTTTTTTTCACAGTGATGTCCCACCTTCTTTCATTTGTATTTCTTTTTTCTCTTTCTATGCTACTTTAAACACTCATTTACTTTTCGTCCTTGGTTGCCTCTTCCATCGGCACAACCAAATTACTAGCAAACCCTATATTTCTTTAATCTTTTATTCATAAACTCCGACCCTTGAGAGTCGGTTTTTTTTACCCGTATTTTACCGAGCTAGTTTATATAATTTCCACACATAATTTGGAATATACATATTTTTGTAACTAAAAAAAATGCATTTTGATCGTCGAAAATAAACTAAGTTGTAGAAATAATGACTGTAATAATAGGAACAGTAACAAATTAAGAAATATGAATTACCGATTGAGGAATTTTCATTCAACGTCTAATTTTTGGAGTTGAGAGCCAGAGTTATCCGATTATTTAGGAGTACTGAATTCACTGAAATTCCCAGGAAATAGAAAGCTGAAGAGGATACTTAGCTTTTACGAACACATCTGTATGGTCTAATATGACCTTCAAGGGAAATATGCTAGATACTCCTATTACAGAGAAAAAATAGGAGGATGTTTATGAATTCATCAGATACACTGTTATGCACGCTGTAATGAACCGCACTCGGTCCTGCAGGATTTTAAAAGCAAAAAGGAAGTGGGACGGGAATGACTGACATCAGTTGGGACAAACAGGAGGAGGAGCGGAGCAAAACCACAAAAATTACCTAATCTAGGTAACTAAGAATATACGAATCTGGCTGTTACATAAGAAAACTAAAGTTTTTAACCAGATCGATATTCAGTCACTTTTACTGATGACCCTTACAGAAACATTTCACCCTTTTCTCCAACCTGAACTTCCATCTGTTTAAGTTTTGCTTCCTCCAAAAGATGATCAGAGAACCTCTAGGTACTGGACTTCTTACCATTAATAAATCATCTTGCTCGTTCAGCTATTCTGAACTACTAATACTTAACCTGGCAATCATTGTATCTAATCATTGTCTCTTTCTTCCTAAATATATTGTGTTATATGTGTTTATTCTGGAACTATTCCTTTCTAACAATCTCTCTCTTTTTTCAAAATATTCCCACGAAATTATGTTTCTTCCATGATATTCAATCTTTTCCACAGAGTGCCAGAAAACGATACATATTAAAAAAGACTTCCCGTAACTATAGGGTTTTTCCCTCGGTTGCGTTGTCATTTTCATTGTAATTTATGGTTTATCAGACGCCATAAGAGATACAGTTCCTTACAAAATTAATGAAACAGATTTTTTGGAAAATTTATTCCGCAAAATAAACACTTTAAATCAAATTGAAAGACCTAAATAATAACTTCAGAAACAGGCTAATTTATTACAGACATGCACAGATATTGCAGAAATGAAAGGCTCTTCCTCTCTCTCTCTAAATATTTTTAAAAATTCTTGGCAACTCTCCGCATGTTATGCTTTGTTAAAATCTGAAGAAAACCCGGATAAGGAAAATCTCCACTGTTCTTAAGATCTAGGGCAAAAAGAGTCCAGATTCTCATAATATTGGGGAATATTTATAGACACTTTCCTTTTTCTAAACGACGGAACTAAAGAGAAACACATCCTTGTAACATTCAAATCACAGCCAAACGTATTTAAACATGCAGCACGGCAGTTTGAGTATATAACGCACAAACATTTACCGTTACATACGGGATAGCGATTTTCCAGAGTTAATATACAAAATATTTAGCTCGCCATAAGTAAAAATTTACAAAAAAAGTTTAGCCTTGACATTTTCAATCTTTCTATCTCTTCTTTCCCTCCGTCTCTCTCTCTCTCTCTCTCTCCTCTCTCTCTCTCTCTCTCTCTCTCTCTCTCTCTCTCTATCTATCTATCTATTTCTATCTCTCTCTCTCTTTCTTTTTTTTTGACAATTGACTTACTTTCAATAAGGCATAGTTCCCCTTCTCCCATGGTACGTTAGTGCTGACATTGCACCTTGTGTGATGCACTGCAGGTATTACTAAAGTTATTTTAGCCCTTGGCTGCATTCAATTTTTAGCCTTTTACTTTTACTACGCTTCACTTCCTTCAAATTTACTGACAGTGCTCTTGCGCTTGGCTTTCTATATAATTTCCATGAATCAAATCAAAGTTCCCCTTTTAACTATCCTTCAGCTCCCCTGTCATGAGTCGGGTAAATTGCATTTACCTGATTCCTCGATATCTCCCTTCTTTTTTAACTTTTCCTATGGAAATATTTAAAAAGGATACAGATGAATCATATTGTTTACCATTGACATTAGTTTTGTTTATCTTAGCCTCCATGCAGTTGTACTAGTGTTAGCCTCTCATAACAGAAAATGAAATAAAAAATACTCATATCTTTTTTTATTAAGTCGACTTATTTGCAAGAGATGACCATTGTCCAAAGCAGGAGTAATTTTGCAATAGATTATGTATACATAAAAATTGCACGCCTGCACGTTAGCCCATTAGGTGTGGACAGAATAAAGTATATGACTACCTTCCATCAGTAACTTCTCAGGGCCTAAGTGCTACCTAATACCTTAAAATATCCATGGCTACTTCTTTGAGTTCCATTCTCTTAAATCTTTGAACTAGATACATGATTTATATATAATAAATAGAGGCAGCAGTAGTAGTAGCAGTTGAAAATTAATTTGCATGTTTTCACTTACATCTTTCGCTGTATTTTTCCAACTACCACATCTCTTTCAAATAAATGAGATAAGTATCTAGCAGTTCCATAGAGACTCTTTTATTCTATAAAGACTAGTACTGAGGATACAGAATATCACTAATATACCTCTTTTAAGAGGTCAGTGTGGTTCTATCTGTCATAAAAAATAACCATTTTAAAAAAGACTCTCTTTAAAGTTAACTCCTAAAGTATTTAACCAGGTAGAAACCAGAACAACTGACCATTGACAACAACCATCTAACCCTACCATTTATATGTACTGGGAATGGAAATATATAAGTTCATACTTGAGGCACCCTCATGTTCCCTTCCCTCTTCTTCTTCTAAGTTAAGAGTAGTGTTTCGTTCGATTGACTTTTACTTTGTTTTAACGAGGATTTTAACAAGGGTGGTCCATACCTTTCAGGATCAACTAATCTCTTGAATTGTATTTTGGAAGCTCTTGATACTGCTGATACTCCTGTCAACACAGCCCTCCAGTCTTTCCATACAAGTACTGCTGGTGACCTTAAGTCAAACAAATAATGACGATTAATTTCGTTTTTATTGAGGCATTGTTTTTATTTATAACGTTAATTTAGCAAAGGATTTATTTGTAAAGGTGGTGGAAGGTTATGCAACGAAACAACTGTACCTTGTCTCGTAATTTTCACGTCGTTAAATTGATGTTATTTGGTATCTTTCAAGTCCACCGGAAAACATTCCTACCAATAATGATCTGTAACTATTCTCGTCTCTTCATTTTGAGCTATTGCTCTTCTACTCTCCCTTAATGTAGATTTTTGCAATTTTGTCAATGCATTACGTATAGTTAGAAAGAGTTTTTTATCTTTTAATTTTTGTGGTGGTAAGTTCTTGTTTAACTACTAAAAGCTTCTTTCTAAAAGGCATCTTTATGTTCGTGAACAAACTTGTATGCTAAATCGTTTAAACTTTTCCAATTCATTTAAAGGAAATAGTTTCATGTTCAGTTACTTTTCTTTGTCGAGTTTTCTATTCTTCACCTTGAAATATGTATTTTTGTTAACGAAAAATTCTGGATACCACAGTTCTTTAAAAACTTTAAAAACAAAACTGCTTTCCTTATCGGGAGATCATTTTCACTGTATCCCAAATCAATTAACAAAAGACATGCCACTTTTTTCTATTCATGCTATAATGAGAATAATACTCTACATAGTCCTTTCAATAAATGCTCCAGCCATAAATACTTGTCTTTAACATAGAGTTTCAAATTTAACATCATATTTAACTAAACTCTTGCTAATTTGTAAATAGCACTTTGTAAAATGTTCCTCTTAACTAATCGCAGATAAAAATTCCTTACCAAAGACCAACTTGCACGTTGGTTCAATTTAAGAATTTCATTGGAAAAAAAATAGGCAAAAACATTAACCTACTATTATTTATTTCCATGTTATTATAACTAAGTCAGGAATATGAATGTTAATGAGCAAAGACGTTCAAAAACTTCATGTTAAGAATGACTTGAATATGATTTAAGATTCCAATGCTACGCGAAAGGTTTGGCAGTACCTTTGTATTTAAAGAAAGGAATGTGCTCCGAAAACAGAGTTCATGGTAACCTTTAAGAATGGGATTTGTTTTCTACAAACGTGTACCATTAGTAATGTGAAATTAGGTTTCATCTGTGAAAATATTCCCTTGAATGTGATTTGTGCGGCAATAAAAAGGGAATGCGTCTAGTGTCACTAAAAAGAAAAGAAAGAAAAAAAAAAGTAGTATCTCAGGGGTAGGCACCATATTTCTTCGGTCTCCGTTATCACCACACATTAATGGCCAAAATAGAGGTTGATACCGAAATACGGAGATGTGATAAAAATTCTTAATACAGCTAAGTGCAGCAAACGTTCAAATTTGTTAACTTAGTAGAGGGGTAGAAACACTTAAGCCTAATTTCTCCTCTGTCCGCTGGTTCGAATCCACTAGAGGACGAAATTCTTATCAACTACAACATTCCCCTTCAGCTAAAATGTATGAAAATATATTGGATATTAAAGGACATTTGTAGCTTAATGCATGTATGTGAATCACGCTAATGTGATAAAATTTCATAACATTGCTATGTGCGGCAAACTTCTACTTTGTTAACATATTAGAGGGGGATGGATATCGATTACAATTAGAAATACCTGAGTTCGACATTAATTTGTGAGATGGGAATGGGTATCAACTTATACCTCACTTGTTGACCGAGTCCGGTATCGTTCACTAAAGTCCTGATTTTTCCTCTGTCCGCTGGTTCGAGTCCACGAGAGGATGAAGTTATTATCAACTAGAAAATTCACCTTCCGTTAACGTATATGAAAATATTTTAATTTCGAGATAGGGCAAATTGGATATTAAAGGACATTTGTAGCTTAGTGCATGTATATGGATCACGGTATTAT
>NC_087220.1:17979465-18039465 GCF_015104395.2 Macrobrachium nipponense | reverse complement strand
TGAAGTGACTTAGAACCAGGGAAGTACTTAGACTTCTGAAATCAGGGAAATACTTAGAGTTTTGAAAGTTGTTGATGGAGTGATGCCCTTTGATTATTTAATTACTTACAAGATTACCTCACACCTGTTTTGATGAACTTAGTCTGATTTTCTGCAATACTGGTAATGTTAAGGGATCACTGTTGCCTTTAGTGTATTCAGTTGTTTAAACGTGTTATGAGGGGTTCAGGTGTGGCTTTTGTGAGGTAATAATTGATAAATGGTAACCAGATACTTGGCACTTCGTAACAATATATATATATATATATATATAATATATATATATATATATATATATATATATATATATATATATATATATATATATATATATATACATATATATATAGATATATATATATATATATATATATATATATATTATATATATATATATATTTATATATATATATACGATATCATATATATATATATATATATATATATATATATTATATATATATATATATATATATATATATATATATATATATATATATATATATATATATATATATATATATATATAGGCAGAAGTTCAGTACCAAGCACTTTTACGTGTTGCTTATTCCGCATTGTCAAGAAAGAAATGTGGCACAGTTTTGAAAGGTTACAAAGTAAACATAAAGAACAAAAATACCAGATGGTTAATTTTCAAAGAGTAACAAACAAAAGATAATCCAGGATAATCCAGGATCACGCGTCACAAGCTGAAACCTAACCTTAAGAGATATGGAAGCTTAGCCATAAAAATCCAAAACAAATATATATCTGAATACCAGATGGTTAATAATATTTGTCAAAGGGCAAGTAATAAACAAAAAGACAATTCATAATGACGCCGGGATTCAGGTCACAAGCTAAGAATATACTTAACCATAAGAGATATGGAATCTTGCACATTTTTAAAATCCAGAAACGATGCATACAAACTAAGTTACTAGCTCTGTTGCTTATATTTATCATCAACGTTTAGATTATGAGGGCATTAAGTTTAACCAAACCAAAATCTTAAATTAAGAATACTTCCATTATTTGACTTGTTAAAATAATATACCAAAATATTCCTTATAACTGTGTCAATACCACGCGACTAAATATTCTGCTTTCACTCCAGTTAATTGGATGAAAACTAAATGTCTTATATATTTGATATTGGACCAGTTCTCAAAAAATATTGGTGTTGTGTGATCTGTTTGAATTCCGTGATCCTTGATTATCCTGGATGATCTTTGCCTCTAATACCCTTTGAAAACTACCATTTTTTATTCTGTTTTTTACTAATATATATATATATATATATATATATATATATATATAATATATATATATATATATATATATATATTATATACTATATATATATAAAAAAAAACAGCGCCACAATTTATATGCAGTAATGTAAATTTTACACTCATCTCAAAACTGATAAAGGTTCAGAACAATCAGCATTTAGCTAACGTTCACAAACCTTTTGGCATTGCCACTTCTCCTAACTTATGAACTTCATCACTTTTTCTTGTATTATTTAATTTAAATTCTATGTATTCCAAATTTGGACATTCGATTATTGAGATCTGAGATGGAAAAAAGATGAAGTAACGAATATTCTAAGCTCTCAGCACAAGAACAAAATTGAAAACAATTCTATTATATTGCATAAACTTATTTTTATAATGAAGTCTATAACCTTAGTTATTTGTAAATGTTTAAGAAAATCTCTACTTTTTATATTTGGTGCTGACTGTAAATTGTTCTTTATATCTAATTGATTTCTACTCATTTTTTGACTATCCTCCCTATTTCACCAGATGGTTTTTGAGTTTCTTTGAATAAAATAAGCTTTTAGTTCATGAAAATAAACTTCACAAATATCCTTTCGCTTTGTTAAGTAGTTTCGAATTTGCCATAAAGACTGCAGATCATCTACTATATGAAATATCTTCAAAATGAATGAGAATAATATCCTGTTCCATTATCATTAAAAATATTTTCGGAACACACACACGCACACACACACACACACACACACACACACACATATATATCTACATATATATATATATATATATATATATATATATATATATATATATATATATATATATATATATGAACATTGAATTTTAAAGAGATAATCAATGGTATATACAATTTTTGGTCAATGAAAAGTTTATGAAAAGGAACTATGCTTTTGAAGATCAATCAGAGATAGCTGATTTTATCTGTTTATCTATTTTGAATTTTGTCACGGTGTGACAAAACATAAATAAGTTAATAAATCAAAATTATAAATAAATAAATAGATAAATAAATTAACGTGGAACAGTTTTCTCAGCAGCTACTTTTCTAATCTCTCTACGTATAATAACATTATTCTCTTCCTTATACTTCCATCATACCTTTTACGCATTCCTTGTTTATATTTGGAGAACATTCATGACACCGTCTTTGTCTTCATTTTAATTCTGTTGGAAGTCGTTTCTCTCTCTCTTATGATCACCTGATTTAATTCAAAATATATATGCCAAAAACACCCAGATTCTCAGAAAGACCTTCATTGTACTGATTCCTTTGATCTTCTGAAATCCGAATGATTGACGGTAACATTAACAGTTTGAAGATTTTAGTGTATGAAATGAAACCTCAAAGGATATTATAACCCTCAAATCGGCATACTTTATACCTGACTGAATAAAGTGTTATAAAATATGATAAACTATTACTAACGAAACACAGGTACCAAATTGTAGACACTTTATTAAGAATTTGGACTTTATACACATTCGTACTGTAATAACAATATTTAGTCACAATCACATGTCCAACAATCTTTTTGTTGAATTTCAATAATCGTTGGAACAGTTATTCTTTTTGGTCAAAATAGCGTCCTTTGCGAAACTTTGAGCAACTATCGATTTTAGCGGTAACAACGAGCTCTGATTCTCACCTTAAATTGTAGAATTTTGATTTATATAAACTGCCATAAAAAAATTATGAAGAAAATGGAATAAACACTTTCCGGAACTGAGGTATTGAAGCACACGTTGTAATCTTGATCGTACTGTATGGATTCATTCCACGAAGAACTGTCATTGACATTATTGTCATTGCAAAATAAAACCTGGAAATTAAGCGTCTTTTGTATTCTTTGCTTGGCTTTCTATCGCTCGAAAAACAGTCCTAGTTACTAAAGGACCAGAGTCACGGTTAAATGAACTTAAAAAGAAACGAGACTACTTCATACTCCTTTTTACAGAGGCGAGAGAAAGATATTCTACGCGGTGTTGAAACTGATAGAGTAGAGGGGTTGTCGATCCCAGTCGCTGAAATCCTGCAACTGGGGAGTTCTTGTTGAATTTTATCACTCATAAACTTCCGGTGTATCTTTCCTGGAAGTGCGAGCTGATCTAATTCATGTGATGTGACTTTTTTATATGTTGCTAATATATTGCTACTTGGCGCAGATTTATATTCTTCCGGCAGAAATGACTGGGGCAATATTTATACAAAACTGACGGCACGAATATTTTTTCCTAGCAAAAAATCAGAATACATCTATTTCTACTTTGCTGTAAGCTTACATGATCTAGCAAATTATACAATAATCATCGATAACCATATTAGTGAAGATTTTGTTGTATATTATTTAAAAAAAAAAAAAAAAAACAGAAAAAAAACATCCAACTTTTAATAATAATCTAAAGACCAGAGAGCGACAAGAAAGAAGAATAAAATATTTCTAGATGAAATCTGGAGCTAGGGTTGACAAAGGAAATGGTGACACACACATATATATACAGAGAGAGAGAGAGAGAGAGAGAGAGAGAGAGAGAGAGAGAGAGAGAGAGACCCTATCCAGAGTGGTCTCCTCACTTAACTTCCCAAACGTCGTTACAAATGCGGACTGTGCCAGGTTTCATGGGCACCACTGACAGTGGAAAATTAAAGGGAGAGGAACTAGGCCTCATTTTACCTCCTCCTCCCATTTGGTGACCTCTTGCTCTACCTAATCCCTAACCTTAAAAAGAATCCGATACAAAGGGACAAAAATAGGCTTTGTCTTCTCTTCGAGATGAACCTTGTGTTCTAAAACATTAGTTAATCCCTTTTCAATGAAACTATATCTGCAAAATCAGTCAGAGTATCACCTATCTGCTCTACATATTTCTTACAATTCGCGTTGGCTAAATGATCCCTAAATATCTGTCTCCCAATCTGCATCTCTGCCTCAGAAAAACTGATCCATTACAATACCCACTGAACCACAATCATCGCTCCAATCTTGGAGGTCTAGTAAGACGTCTGTGTTCCTCTGATATCTTCTGTGTCATTACAGTTCAACAATTCTACCCAAGTAACTCATGTATTGGACACCATATGTATGGAAATAGTACTAGCAACACCCTTGAGCTTCTCTCTACCTTAAATGACATTTTAACATCTTTCAAAATAACATCCGATCTAGCGCAAAAGCCATGTTTCGATCGGTGTTAAACAACCACTGAGCGCTGAGTATCAACATTCCAAATATGAACGAACTTTGCACTGTCACTGACGATAAGAATGTAACGCCATCATGTCAATTGTTTGACATAGCCATTTTCTGGTCTCCCGAACTGAGCTTCTCGCAAATTTACAGGCTAGTAATTAATCAGCTAGAGAAGTTCATGTTCCTGACTTCTCTATAAATGTTGAAATACAAATACCTGTCGAGTATATAGATAGTTAATAAATGTATAACAGCGTCTTATGATGGTTTACTTGTTATTCATCGTGGAAGAGAGGTTTAAGCCATACAATACTAAGCAAATATTACTAATCTAGATCTCAGTGACTGGAATTTAGAAAACTATAGCATGAAGTTTTTAAAGGAAGTCCTTTCTTGAAATATTTCAAAATGTGATCATGAACTGCACTGGAAAAATAATTAATATTATAAAATACGGTACCGAGGTCTTGTGACATTTATAAAAAAAAAAAAATTTAAGAGCTAAACAAAGAACAGTTCATCAACCAGGATGATAAATATTCTAAGAATTCCGAAGATGGTAAACTTGCAGCTTCAAGAACTGAAGAAATAAAACGCTGATGACATTGAGACTCCTGAGTTTTAGAAAAATAGTTGTCCAGTAAATTAATGTCCCATTTGCATATCAGTGATGTCATGCCATCCCTCTACTAATACCAAAAATTATATTATTTTATGATCAATTGAATAAAAATAAAGAAGTTTTATATCATATGTTTATATGTTTATGTGCATGAACAGAACATAACTCAGATTAGAAACCCTGCATAGCACAAACGCTGTACTTTCTTTCAGTGAAAAACAAGAGCTACCTTGGACTAACCACGACATATATAAAAAAGCATTGTAGACCCTCACAGAGCATCATTTAGACATTCCTCTCCTGGATGCGAGAGACGACTCCCATTCCATGAATTAATTCAATAAAGAACAACTACTGTAAAATTGACGAAAATGGATGCAGTAATGACTATCTAACGACAAAATGACACCGTCTATTAAGCCAAATTCATTTTCAATCCCATTACAGTTTCTTCCCCGAAAAAGTAACCCATGTTTGAACTTAATTAAATACTATCATAGTTAGCGATATTTTGAGTACATACTTTTTTACATGTCTTACCCAAAGAGCATAGATACTACTTAACATTTCGGAAGGAACAATACACAAAAACGGTAATGGTATTTTTAAAAGATCATAAGGAAATTGGAAATTTGAACACCCAATAACTTACAATTAATTCATCATTCTAAATGGGGCTAAAATTCGTCTTAAATTGACGCGGTTATTAACTCTCGTCAAAGTACTAAGTCATAACTTGAAAATCTTCACTAAAAAATGAATAACATGGCGTGGAAACCATTTCATTGCCTATGCACAAAACCAAATCTTCGCTCAGGATAAAATTGCAGAGCACTTCGAGGAAAATACGAAGCCAAATTGCTGTTGCTATTTTTACGAGAAAAAGAGTCGAACGAATTTCCATTACTCTGGTTGTCCGGATGAGCCGGATTACTTCTTGAAGTCCCGGAAATTTATTTGTTCATCTCAGGCCTTCGGAAAGAGGATCTTCTTCCGGGTGGCTCTGGAACATCTAACTATTGTTTTTAAACTCGCAACTGTTAGTTTTCATTTTATATTTCACCGTGTTTACTTTTTCCCAATTATAGATGATTGTTCTCTCAAGTAAGGTAAACTGTAGTGAATCTTGATTTTCTATATGAATTTATGTTCGAGTGGTAGATGGTTTATTAGGTTTTCAAAAGTGTTTGTCGAAACTATATTATTTCTTGCAAGAGCGTTTCCGGTAACACTTAACTTACCAAACCTCTGCTGATATATGACATGGATTTTTTTAACTTATAAAACAAGAATGGAGATGGATTCAAAAGGGGAAGGAATAGTTGGGAACTGATTATCAACCCTTTGAATCATCCTGGGTTTACCAGTCTCGTCTGTTTTAGTGTTAGGGAATTTCCCTTTGTGCAGTAAATATTTGTTCTTGATCACTATTTGCGATGCTTTTCTATGCTAAATTACTCATTCGGAAGCATTTTATAGCTGATTACTTGCAATTAATCTGTATATTTAAAAAAAAATATCCAAATTGGTTGTTAAAGTTTGATGTAAACAAAAGTTATGTGAATATTTGTAGACCTTCAATAAATACAAGTAGATGAAGTTCCTCATACCCTGCAAAGGTTTAATAAATCCCTCTTGCAGTTCTATATACTTGTCAAAAAAATAGTATGCAAAATACATTTTATAACCCGGCCAAACCATTCAGTAATTTTTACTTTTATCGTAGGGTATGGATTTTGTTCTACTTATTTCAGTAATTTTACTTTCATTTTAAAAGTGAAGGTTGCTACGAAATATAAATTCAAGGTGCTATTTAAATTAATTGTAGATTCGTAACTACACATTTTAGAGTTGATTCCTAAAAAGGAAAAGAAAGCTAGATGTGTTTCGTTTTTCTGTTCTTCTGGAGTTTTATTCATGATTTTTTTTATCTAATGTTTTTTTTTTTTCGTAATTTCTGAAACTTGAAAACGACTTCATTTTCTTAACTGCTGTTGATCCATGGCATCACTAGAAGAGAAAGTAAACTACGTCCTTTGGCTGGCTGAGCTAAAATGTACGTCGCTTTCCAGAGAAGGTTTACAAACAAGTACAATAAAGAAGCAATCACAATACTTCTATACATACATTGAATTATTCAAAAATTCATAATCAGTATTAATTATTTCATTAAACGGACGGCAGAAAGTATGACAAGCATGTTCACTTTTTTTTCTTTTTTTTGTGAGGCATGAAATTTTGAAAAGAAATGTGTTTCAAGCATTAGTTTAGGACTAAATAGTCTTAAATACCTTCAGTGCCTGATGAAATTAAACGATAAACCATCTTCCGCTAGGTAACTAGATTAGGAGAAATATAAAATGGAAGGCAAAATGTACTATATCCATTTACAGTTAACACAGTGTGCGAAGTCCCACACAAATTGTGATTCTACGCTTACAAAATGCAACTCATACATGCGTTTGAGCTGAGCTAAATGATAAACGAAGCCGAACACGATGTGCAGTTAACGATTAAAAGTTCCTTAACAAAGTTTGCTTTAGTAATGAGACAACACTACACGTTTCAGGTAAAGTGAACACACATAATGTGAGAATCAGAAATTTCTCATGTGGCTAGGGAACCTTATCGAGATAGTCCAAAGGTGAATGTCTGATGTGGGATCATGTGCAATCATATCACAGGTCTATTTTTTTTTTTTTTTTTTTTTTTTTTTACGAGACGGATGTTTACCTTGCCCGTTTGACTGAATATGTGGCACCACAACTAGATGACCTTCATCCAATGTTCAATTTCCAGCAAGACTTCATGCTCATAGGTTCCTAAATCAAACACTTCCAGACTGGCCAGCTCGTTCACCAGATATCACTCCCCTGGACTTCTTTCTATGGGGTCATGTTAAACATCGTGTATCAAACAAAGATACGGGATCTCAAGTATAAGATTATTGATGCCATTACCACCATTGATGAAGCTATGCTACAGCGAACATGGCAAGAAATTGAGCTTGATCATGAAGTTGAAATTTCACATTCCCGAAATTCACATGTTCACCTACTTTTAACCTTTGTTTACGTCGAGTTTGAACCTTATTAGATATTATCATAGTTAGCTATAGTCCTGAGTACATCACCTCTAGACGTGCTTTGTGCAACCAATGGTGCCCTTTTAGAGGTGTATTACATGAAAAAACAATCTACATTTACTCCTTATTTTGTAATCCACATATTTTTCTGCTCATTTTGTTTTGTAATCTATTTTTTAAATTGTAAAAAGGCTTTATGGACACGTGTATCTTTGGTTTATCATTTAGTCCATATGCCATTTATAAAATAATGGATGATATATATATATATATATATATATATATATATATATATATATATATATATATATATATATATATATATATATATATATATATATATATATATATATATATATATATACATCATCCATTATTTTATAAATGGCACATGGTCGACTTGCTGCACTAATTATAAGTCAATTTTATGCCGAGGTTTTTGGTTTTAATTTTTCTTCAATTCGTTTCACCCTAATATCAAATTCACGAAAGAACACGAGACTAACAATCAGTTACATCTAGATATTTGAATAACACGCTTCTCTGAAAGCTTCTCTACTTCTATCTTTAGAAGAAAGACATTCACAGGTCTTGGTGCAGTTTTTAATAGTCTTTGTTCTCATGATTTCAAAATTAATGTTTATTAATCATGCTTAGCCGAGCCTTTGCTTTATCCTATCATTGACAAGGTTTTCACAATGAAAACACGTTTTAGCAAAAATACTTTAACAGCAGCTGCTTTCCCACCTCATTTATTCTTTAAACCCGTCTCCGAATTTTTAAAGAAATTAATGAAATATTTTCGTTCAATGTCATCCTACTCTTCATTGTCCTAATTACCTTTCTTTTCCACTCATATTTGTATTCACGATGCAACCTTTTATAAGTAATTCCAAGCACTAATATCCGGACATCTCCTTATTGTAAAAATCAAAATTATATCCACAAGCCCACTAAATATCGGTAGCATTTTCAGCTTCAAAGACCGTTTGGGTCCACTGATGACCTCGTGTGTTATTTACAAGTTTACTTGTTCTCGATGTAATCGACGAATCTCTATTAGATCAACACATGGGTTACTCAAAGTCCAAATCGACAGTCATGAGCTGTCAACTATAGAACTGGCAATAAATGTTAAAATCCGGAATTTCTTAACGTAAGGGATCATACCAATCAATGTAAATATTCCATCTAATACAAAGACTTTAAGTTTTGGGTAGAGCCTCCAATCATAAGATTTTAACAATTCATTTCTTATTAAGAAAACTAGTCCCCTCTCTGAACAACCATGCCACGTCTACATCTTTTTATTTCTCGTGAACTGTTTACGTTTTGGTCAGTCCTTACTCTTCCTCCACACTTAGCGGTTGGTCCTTATTCATATTTTTAACTATGTTTGTATTAGTGTACCTTTTATTGTGTGTTTTGATATTTGTAATTTAATTTCATTGCAATAATCAGGTATTATTACTATAGCTTGAAATTGAGGCCTGCTGGCTGGCTTCGGAACGTTGCAACCTAATAAATATGAATTTCTTGACTTGTTGGGGTGTTTCCCCTACCTTCATTATATTATGTATATATATATATATATAACATATATATATATATATATATATATATAGATATATATATATATATATATATATATATATATATATATAAACTTTTTAACAAAAAGATGGTATGAATATACGACTGTAACCATTAACCTCGAGAAAAAATTTCCTTAACCTTTGGTACCGTATTGTTTATGAAAAAGTCTTTGTCACTTGCCACGGTGACAGAAAGCTTCCTTGTGAGAATCAATTGTCTCGTAACCACCAGGGAACATCGAACACAAAGGAATCGGATTTTTCCAATATTTGCGACCGATATCTTCGTCACTTGGACGTTTTGCAATCATGGCAGAGGCATATTGGAATTGGGTTCATATCCATTGTTGATGGGATTTCCACTAGATCAGAAGATGTAAAAACGAACTTTTAAATTCATGTTATTTGGTGTTATTTCGAGCCATGTAAATTGACAGCCCGATAGAAAAATAAACAAATTAACAAAATAAATATGTAACAAACGGAGAAATATTCATTAGCTACAGCCTTATTGCATTACATCCAAATTCTGATATATTGAAAATTTATAATTGTGTTCATAATTAACAAAGAAAATTATCCAAAAGGATTAACACGTTGACACAGACACTTGGAAACTCTAACCCTTTTGCTTTTACCTACCTGAATACCTGAGCCAAATGCCTGATTAACATCCAAGAAAAGCCATACACCATAGATACAGGAGTTTACAAAATCCCTTTCCTCGACTATGACCAATCCAACATCATATATATTTATCCAACATCATATATAAGAGATTTCTTATACTCCTGTGTCTTTGGGGATTGCCTTTCGTCGGGTAGGTAAAAGCAAAAGGTTTAGAGTTTCCGAGAGTCTGTGCCAATGTATTAATCTTGTTCAAGTGTGGGATTTACATTTTTATGTTGTTGTTAGGTGGGTGTCTCTCTGGTCTTGCTTTGAGGACGATGGTAGAAGATTGTGTTTGCTTTATGAATCGTTTCTTCATTTATATTATCAGGGTACTTTAAAGATCACAGCTGCTTACGGATTAGTTTAATTTCCTTTTTCAGGAGAGCTTGGGAACAAATCATAAGGCTCTTAAGAATAAATTGTTGGCTTCGTTAATTTTGATAGAAGTGTCATGGTAACTAAAATAATGAATGTATGAAAGTGAAAATGTTGGATTTTTCTATGTGGTAAAGTTGTATTCTGTTGTGTCTAATTATTAGAACATCGAGAAAAGTTATTTTGTTATCTGTTTCCCATTCAACTTTAGATTTGATGCCGGGAACTAATGCAATTAATTTTGAAAGAAATGCGTTAAAATCGCCCCCTTCTATTGTCCCAAAATGTCAGAATATCATCCATATATCTCATCCACAGCATGTCTTTAGGTTTTATAGCATTTATTATTATTGTTTCAAAATATTCCATGTGTAGATTAGCTAAAACAGGACTTAAAGGGCTACCCATACTGAACCCGATTTTTTTTCTTTTTATAGAATGACTCCCCGAATGAAAAGATGTTATTAGATACACATAATTCCACTAACTTCATTATCTATTCTAGGGCTAGCGGGAAATTATCTGAATAAAGGGCTAATTTTTCCGTCAAAAAGGTGGTAAATGTAGCATTATATTAATGACCTGTTGAGGTCTGACAGTGTTTATACATTAAAAAGGAAAACTTACCGAAGTAAACTGATAGCAGACTTTTTCTTTAGATGAAGTAACTATCACCAATTGGTACCACCGTACCTTCCATCTTCAGCAACTGTTCTTTATAACAAGAAAATTAAATAAACGAGTGCACAGGCCATGGAAGAAAAAAGCAGGTTAGAAGTACAGTTGCAAAAACATTTTGCAAAACTGATTACCTTCAATGTCTTCGGGTGCGGTTATTTATAGTTAGCAAAACAAAAATAAATAAATAAATAAATTAAAAAAAAAAAAAGGAAAACTGGAGAATAGGGAATGTTAGTGTTGTTACTTGAGGAATGAAAATAATAGATTCATAAAAGTGTTTTTTGAACGTATTAGAGTAATTATGAATGAGAACAAGTATGAGTTGGAGGATATTACCAGTATTTCATTTTCATTCTTTGAAGTGTGCTTTATCGTTGGTTCCAGGCGTCAGTTCTTCATTTGTTTCTCTAGATTTGCATTGATATTGAAGCTCTTCGGCCAGTAAGTGCTATAAAATGCTTGAATTGATCGTTTGGACAGAATTGGCTATTACTATGAGTCTGGAACTCGTACAAAATGCATTGCATAATTCTAACTGTTACTTATTAGAAGTTAATGAATTAATACAGTTTACCGAAGACATTATGTTGATGTGATGTATGGTGGTTAAAAGGGATCTATGTATGTGGCGTAATGTAAAAAGCTGCCAAAATTTAATTTTGATGCTTATCTTTTATTTCATTTTCCAATTTCATTGTTACCATTAATAAATGTCTTAAAGTCTATCCTTATTCAGAAAGTAGAAATAAAAAGTATTTTACCCTAAAAGGACAAGTTCAACAAAGATACCTGAGATTATTCGATTATTTAAGCGTTAGAAAAACATCCCTACGTTCAGGAGCGGAAAATAAATGTGATTAGCTGGGATCCTCGCCTTCTTTTCTGAGCCAGGTAAGATATTGGTGAGCCAAAGTTAGGTTTTTCTTCATCAAGCAATAATGGCTACGTGTAGATCTACTAAAAATTAAAGTTCTCACTACTGTTAATACCACTGGTGCTAGAGCTAGATATAACTGTATTTTCTTGATAGATTAAAAGAGTCTTTCGGAATTTTTTTTTATTGTTCTCTCAGAGATACTTAGAGTTTTCGGCTTACATTAATCATTTCTAAAAACTGGAAATAACATATACTTTGAAACGTCTTGTTCGTTTGTATATACACACGCACACACACACACATATATATATATATATCTATATGATATATATATATATATATATATATATATATATATATATATATATATATAATATATATATATCATTAAATTAGGGGTGAAAGACAATTCCTTTTATTTTAGTGTATTTAATTATGCTGACGTTTCAGGAACTTCTGTCCCATTTTCGAAGCTATAAATTAAAGAATGAAAGTTAAAAACAGACCCAGGTTTAAAAACAAGCAAAAGTATTTACATAAAAGTATAAAAGGAAAATGGGTTTAAAGGAATAAAGTTTACCAAGTAGTGCTGAAGACAAAAGCTAAGTGACACTTACGAGAGGTAGTACAACGGTGTGGACGAGATCTGAGTAATAACTGGGGAACTTGTTGTTTAATATAAGATGATTAAAGTAGTGACAATTGATGGTCATCGGAGCTTTGCATATTATTTAAAAATAAAAAAAATTAATAGATGCCATATTGAAATTTTTGCGTGGTCCCTTATACATGAAAATTCTGGATTTGCTAATTTTATACCTGTTCGGTAGCTCACGCCACGATGAGAGTCTAATCTCACCTACAACAGCCTACGAGTGGAGCCCTCGTACTTCCTCAGGCCACATCTGGGGGGCTATGCACTTTGCAGAAATCATGCACTGTTTTTAACTATGTTAACAACATTGCTCCATTATGCAAAAACACACAACGTTCATATTTTAGAACAGAAAACAATCTCTCTCGAGCGCCACTTCTCTCCTTCTTTCAGGATACGTACAGTATGCAGCAAAACTCGAGTGACCCGATTTCAGTGATTTTCGTTCAAAAAGTGACTAACTGGCAACTCTTACCTTCTTCACATTTCTAATGACACTGAATTGCAACGGCGAAACATTTTGGAACTTCGCTCATAAAAAGATACAGTTTCATTTAGCATGGTTTTATAGTATAATGTTATATATTTTTTATCAAAATATAGCTAGGTCATTAGAAAAAAACATTAATTAACACCTTAGTTTTATCATGGTAAATATGAAAAGACGTAAATATTAAACGAATTTTACATGTTAGCCATCATAGTAATTTATTTAATGTAATGAACGTAACGGAGATGTAGTTGTGGGCGTGGCCTAACATTACGTCAACTGTGGTCATTTGCCAAACATGGTTGGAGCAACCCGACAGCGACCGGAAACGTCACCCCCAACAAGGAGAGCTATAGTTGAGCTGCATCTCGCCAGATTTTCAAAAAAAAGACATAGCTAATCGTCTAATATCAACAAGACAACTGTGTATAGATGGTCTAAAACGATACAACGACGGAGAAGGATTGAAAAGCCACCCTAGATCTGGGAGACCCCGCTGCACAACCGCAGAAGAAGACGAAGTGTTAATTAACTTTATAACCAAACACCCGTTTTTCGTCATCATTTTCAGTGAAACGAGAAACAAATATACAAACATCAGTTGACACTGTAAGACGTCGGTTTCGAGAAGCTGGTCTTCTATGTAGGAAACCTGCGCTCAAGCCTCTACTTACACAGACGCATATGGACCATCGTCTCGGGTTTGCGCTCGAATATCTGTCCAAGAGCGAGCAGTTTTGGGAAACTGTTATATTTTGTGACGAGAAGACTTTTTGCAACGACCAACAGGGAAGAATGCACTGCTGGCGTCCAGGAAAAACCAGGTAATGAACATTTACTTATTTTGCCTTATATTTTTTACGTGGTTAGCCTAGGTGTGATATACTTTGTATTATAGGCCTCTAGTCTGTATATATGCTAAACGCTTTAATGACAATAGTAATTCCTCTTAACACTGGTTTTTAAACCTGCTGACAAATATCTTTAATGGAAGTTACGATGTAATCAGGAGAAATAATGCAAGAGAAGATATAAATTAATCTGACCTAGGGTGGGAGTTGGGAATTGTCATTACTGAGAAGCAGTTTAAAGGTCTATAAAATCCCGCCTCCGCTTCGACCGCCTGCGCTTCGAAGTGTTGCTTGGCGGGAAACCAGTCGCAGAGGAAGTTCGTGCTAGCTTTCCTTCGAGCTCGTGAATGTTTGAATACACTTGCACTGACTTAAAAGTCGTTTAAGGTTACTATGCTATGACAACTTTCCTTATGCCTCTTTTCCGAATTCATAATATATACTATTAGGCCTACAACCAAAGATTTCTTTTAATTATTTCACTTGTAAAACTAGTCTGGCAGAAAATGCAACTGACGTAGCTGTTTCTAATATTTAAATAAGTTTTGGTTAAATGCATATTAAAGAACTGTATATATATATATATATATATATATTAATATATTATATATATATACATTATATATATATATTATATATATATATATATATATATATATATATATATATATACATAGTTTTTATAGAATAACCTTATAGTGTTTCTTAACAATGCACTTCAAGTCTTAAAAGTTAAAAGTTCGGTGTTATAGCAATATTACTGAAAGTATGGCTTAATAAAAGCGCCAGTTCTTTTTTCTAATCCATAGATCTATTGATGAGAGGAAGAACTGCAGTTAAACCAGTTTCTTTTATATTTAAAAGTAAGCCCACTGTCATTGTTTCTCTCCGAATATCTGTAAATTTATATTTTCTCTAAATCCTTCTCTCTATTTTTTTTCAGATTTGAGGATAAATATGTAGAACCAAATCGACGAAGTGGGAGGATAACCGCTGGCCTTTGGGGTTGGATGGCGTCTTGCGGACCAGGTGCTTTAGTGCCAATCCATGAGCGATTAAATGGCAGGCAGTATGTTGACATTCTTGACGAGGTGCTGATTCCATCTGTTAGGATGCTACTGATTCCGGAACCGTTGCCCATATTCTTGGCAATGGACAACTCCTCTGTTCATAATAGCATGCCGTAAGAAAGTGGTTACAGCAGCATCCAGAAGTTATTCGGATCGACTGGCCTGCAAAATCTCCGGATCTCAATCCCATTGAAAATTTATGGGCCATTATGACAAAGGAATGGGATGGCTCCGTTCTGAACAGTAAACAAGCCATCATAAGCCATTGCTTGTCAGTGTGGGAGTCAATGCGTGGGGAAAATATTTGCAGTAGACTGGTTGACAGTATTCCTAGACGGCTTAATTCTGTAATAGACACCTAGGCTCACATACTAAATATTAATTAACCCTCTCTCTCTCTCTCTCTCTCTCTCTCTCTCTCTCTCTGTATGTATGTATGTATGTGTAGCTATATATGTATGACGTGTTTTAAAAGAACGAGGTTGTGTTTAACCCTCTATTTTGTTTTTGCTGGAATTTGTATATTATTTTTCACAGGGACCTATGTATTTCAAAGAATTATACGTATTTTTAAAAATAATTATATTGGTATACCATTTACTTAACCTATACCGTTTTTATTATCAATCATATTCATTGTTTGCTACTTGGTTTATTAATGCCTTTACTAAGTACCGTTATTATTATCAATCATATTCATTATTTGCTGCTTGGTTTATTAATGCCTTTACTAAGTTTACATTTCTTGAGATCTACCTAAGATTTCATTAGACCCAACTGTGAAGGTGCATAGTGGCCCGCCAATGGCTTAGCTTGCCTTACCCGTAGGCCAAGTGCACTTCGCGCTTCTCGATTATATCATTCTCATTAAGCCTATAGGCCTATGAAGAAAATAATGACGGAAGTATACCACACAAGACTGTGAAGAATTTCACAAATCCTGCTTTATGGTCTTATAGACACCCTTCATAAGTTACAAGATTTTGATGCACTTGTTGCTGTCTGGAATATAGCCCAGTATGTTATAAAGCCAATAGCATTGGCCTAGCCATTATTGTTTATAATACGTTGCAGTTGTCATTCTGTAGAATCTGCACTCGACAGTTGTAGCTGATAATATCCGACCTGATTATAGTCTTCCATTCCTAAAGTAAAAGTAAAATAATATAAATTAGTTGAGTTTCTAATAGCGAAGATTACTCTTCACCTCGCTTATTTATTCAGTTATTTATTATTTACTTTTCTTCAAACTGAAGAAACCCCTCGGGAGACTAGACTTATGTAGCACTAGCTATAACCTAAGCCTAAGCCATAATTTATTGCAAGTATCGAAATCATGAACTCGACTAACATTTGCTTTATACACAAAGCCACAAAAGCTAAAAGTAATAACTTCGAATTCATATCCCAAATGCACCCATTTTTATCATTAGACTATGCTCTGCTCAACTTTTTCTCTTGCTCTCCATCGCGATGTCCTCTTTCACAGTGTCCAGACTGACGATTCCACACGACTCATGGAAGTCACGGTGATCTGAGGTTTTCATGCTGCATGTAACGTATTTAGTTTTCGTTCAGTAATATTGTAGCGTGAAATATTTTTGGTTTTCAGGTTCCAATATATTTCAATTATAAGATTCTATATAACAAGTGACCAACTTTTCCTCATATATACACGTTTATAAAATACGAGATTTAATACTAAGTGGCAACTTGAGAACAACGCTTGTCCAGTACAAAAATAAAAAAGTCACACGAGTTTTGCTGCATACTGTACCTTTAAATATTATGAAGAAGACATCTACTGAATAGTAAGTACTAATGTAATTGTACTTGTTAAACAAGCGCAGGTACTCGCTAATTATCTGCAGTGATCTCCCAGGCATCTAAGAATGAGTAGTTGAGTAGTTCCTCGCTATACGTCACTTTCAAGAGAAACTTTGGGCCTGGAAGAGAGAGAGAGAGAGAGAGAGAATGGGGCGAGCTTTTCTTCGTTATTCTTATGCGAAAAAGGCGAGAGAAATATTGCGACATTGCAACGATTGGCCATATTTGACATATCAGATGATTCTCCAGACACCCAAATGAGCTCCATTAGTCTCTTTTACGAGAACTGCATAAATCTTGTAAATGAGACAAGGATGAAACTATAAGAAACCGAGATTTTTCGAGGAAATATCCATGAACGGTCCGGCGAGGGTCAGCGTCACCATGATCAGTCGGAGCAAAAGCAGCGTCGTGTGAATCGATCTGAACCACATATTCCAAACTGCCGTAGAAGCAAGTAAACAGGTAACTGAATGACAGACACGCAGACTGACAGCCGTTGCTCTAAATAAATACCTGGTCTGGTTTTTACTCTAACAAAACAATCTCAAGTTTATTTTTTGTGGTGTGTCCTTTGAAAACATCAGTTTCATTTCATTTATTGACGTGTCTTGAAAAATGACACTTTCCTACACCATAATATTTCCCCAGTACCCGAGCTCTCTTTGGTGTAAATTTATAACTGAAGATTTCGCTTAAAAGAAAGGAAAAAAAATAGAGTATAATTATGATTATTTTTAAAGAACAACTTCCGGAAAATCTATAGCTTTAAAAAAATGTTTTGTATGAGGATTACGTAATTGGATGAATTGACAAGGCTCTTTGCATAAATGTGAGAATAGCTATTTTTTATTTTCTAGACGAATCGATGGGTTTCCTGTTCGTGAATTTTCGTTTTAAAGTGACATCTAAGAAAGGCAATTTACTTTTTTTTTTTTTCATTTTAAAGTTATTCTGGCTAAGCTGTTTATGCTTAAGGTATTCAGGGAGTTTCTCTGTCAGTTCCTCATTTTTTAAATCATGTGGTCTGGGCGAAACTTTAGTAAGAAAGTTTTTCGACTATTCTATGCGTTTACATTCATTATTGTTTTTTTATTAAGTTTGCTGCTGAAGCACACCGCGGGTAAGAAAAATATTATTCATAAAATAGCAGAATTTACAGGAAAACTATTTTAGCCCAAAATACGAATAATTAATTCCAAATTCCATTAATCTAATGACTTACTATTTTATTTTGTAATCAACAACTGAGCTTTTGAGCATATCGATTGGTGTTATTGAAGGTTTCAGTGCTTTCAAGTATTTCGTTCTAATTAATTAATAGTATTAACCAGGAAATGAAATCCAACTATTTTTACGACTTGAGTTCCAAACGCAATTAAAATTTTTAATAAGGCATCACTTACTGTTGATATTATCTTATGTCAAAAATATGAATCTAATGAAAATATGTTTTGCTCTGCAATGGCTTTGACTAATGCCATTTCCTTTTATTTATGGCCTCTGCTGCTCATATTTGCTTGGATTTAATCCTGATATTCCTCGCTGTCCGAAGCGAAAGAACGAGGGCCGGAAAGCAATTCTTGCTCTCTGCTTCCAAGTCTAAGATTTCCCTTCTATCTTGCTTTTTGCCTATCCTTCAAGTGGCAAGTCTGTTTCTTTCAACTTTCTCTTGTTTCCATCTGCCCGGATTAAATAAGAAAACTTTTTTACAAATCCTAAGAAAATGAGCACAAAGCATATTTTAATGGACATAACTCAGTGGTTTCTCTCTTGATTTCGTTCTGTACATTTGAAAACTTTTCTTGATCGGTTAGAAAAATTTAATCGCTTTTGAAGTTAGTATTATTACAAATCCTCTGAAGAAGGGGTCAGTCTGATGCCATAGCAAGATACAGTGCTTTAGACAACTCTAGTTTGGTGCGCCAAGTTAACAGACCAAGTTCCAGAGGTAGACGTAGTCGTTCCAATCTGCCCGATACTACTCCAAGATTTTTTCTTCTTTTTTTCGTGAAATAAACAGAATGTACAGACTAACCAAAATCAACAACAAAAATAATAAAAAGCTAAATTGTCCATCGCACTACCTACGAACGAGATTCCCACTGATACAGATATATTGACTTGGTGACTCTTACAGAATGAGTGGCTGCAGCCAAGATCAATTCTTTCGATGGCATCTTCGTTTACCTCAGCTTTTCTTGTGTCATTTTTCTGCTGACCAGCAAAACACTTTTTATCTCTCGAAATGAGAGCAAAGAAATGAAGCGACTGAGAAACCAGCAAAATATCGATCTACTCGCTGGAATTTCAAGATCAGCCATGTAAGCGATACACAATGGACCTATCAAAAACCCTGCCCTCATCCCCCAACACCCGAAAAAGAAAAAAAAAAAAAAAAACACAACAGAGCAATTTTTTCTTCGGATAGATGGTCTTCATATTTATAGGCAAAAGAAAAAAAATAATAAACAAATAAGAGGTCCCTAGCTTTCACTATAGCTTTTATGTAGTACATCCTGAAGTCATATCCCTAATTTCCACTTTATCTTCATAGAAACGAATACCCATTTACAATTGTAAAATTAATCATATGGTGAAAAGTAATAGAAACTAAATTATATTATGTTTCCATAATAACGTAGATATTCTTTTAATTTTCTGCCTGTATATCTATAAAATGGCACTTGGAATGGTGAGATGAAATGGCTATCAAGCGATAAGAGACATTTTCTGGTTCTGGAGGAGCCATTATATCCGAGAAAACATAATGTAATGAAGCCCTTTTTACCCATTGGTCCGGGTGTTCAAAAGTGGTTTAAATTTCAGATTATGTTTCTGTCTGTCTGTCTGTTGGCCTTTCCTCACTGGTAGACTGTTACTCAATTTCCGGTTCATGCTAATTAGTGGCCTCAGGCATCCACAGTCAAATTATTTACCGCCATTAGAGAGAAGGAATTTTCTGCTTTCATTTCCTACACAACTTTAAAAGCTTAATCTTCTCCTGGATATGTAATAGCCAGCTGTTTTCGACATGATATAGAACTTTTAACAGAAGCTCAGGTTTCAATACCGCACAAAAAATCACTCCAGTCACTATGACAAATAAAAACTTATCAGTAATTATAATTGCTCGAACAGCACTATCAAAATGATATTTATGTAATGGTATTTAACTTTTCTATACATTTCAATTTAAGTTAACTAAAATATATTGACAAAATAGCTGCCGTATCTAGTAAGGATCTATTTTTTTATTCGTTCTTGTCTATCTTGTGTCCATTGCCTCACTTCAATTCAATGAGAAGCCGAATAATTAATTGATAAAAGGAATTTAGTCTGTAAGTAATGAGAACGCGTGGGATAGCATTCAAAATAGATATACAAAAGTAAAGTACAATTATTTTATGTGAAAGTCAGATGTATGTTTAGCTTAACTGCAGTTTAAGTAGGCTATACATTCCCATTTAACGTTAAGCGTACATAAGACAAAATCATTTATAAACAATGATTAGGAATATCTTGTTTTTGAAAATCCAAATAAGACTCATTTACAGCAAGGTATTTCAGAGAATACAAGATTTACTTTCTAATCCCCAACTCTACCCAGAGCATTTATATTTCGATTCGTAAAGAACGTAATGTTTGCCAGCATACTATCAAAGCACAATTAATTATTCAAGAAATTCCCTGGCAAACTGGTTGTTAAGCCCTGTTACGTTCCTTTTTTATTCGTTTCGTAATGCATCTCCTTCCCTTTTGGAACGACATATTACGTAACTAACGTTCTTAAATTCTCGAAAGCAGCTTGTTTTTTTTTTTTTATTTCGTGTAATCTGGTTTGACTTCTAAAACCAACGAAGCAACTTCAGTTCCTGTAAGTGACATATGATCAATTTTTTTTCTTTCCTTTTTTTTACTAAAAATTCGAGAATTATTTGGTAATAACAGAAGTGATTTTATTTAGCTTTTGATCAGTCTTCATTAATGGTGAAATTTTTTTGATAACTTCTCTACAGTTTCTTCCTCTTTATCAGAGACGTCCTCAGACCTATTTCTTTTATTCACTGATTGGCAAAAGGCTAGACACACTGCCCCACTCTACTGGCCAACTCAGATAATTCAAGGCCAATTTAATGGTTAGAAAGAACCGTGGATATAGTCTTAGGTAAGTTGGGCATTTTCCGATTTCTCTAGTCCTTGCAAGGCACAAGGTCACCAGTGTTAGAGGTGTTCTCACTCTAAAAATGGACATTCTCGAGATCAGTATTAATCAGGTCGTCACCGCAATAGGGATCAGGCCAAGGAGGTGGGAGCTGTCCACGCTAGTCTTCTAAAAAATAACACCCAGACTGTGGCTCTTGCGACTACAGCTGATATATAGTCTCCGGCATTTCCCATGTCTTCTCGAGGTTATAAGTCAACGCATCATTATTATTAAGAGCGGAGATCTTTGATCATCAGAGGAACGGAAAAAAAGATAGGTTCAAATGTGTCAGAAATACTTTTAGTTGTAGATGTGGGTGAAAACTTGGTTTATTTGAATTAACTCTGCGGTGTCAGACTCTTCAAAGTTGTTCGGCGCGATGTTTATATGGAGGAAAAAATGTTCTAATTCATAAAATAGTAAAGGACACTACTGATAATCAGATGATCAGTTTTAGGAAAAACTTTCTAAATATTAACAAGCAAACAGGTTTGAGAGCCTCTCAATAGGATTTGACAAGGTAAGTCTTTGTCTAGGAATGCTTTATAAATATTTCTTTATAAATATTTCTTCGAGTGAAAAAAAAGTAAGATGAATGTCAATTCCTTTTTGTTGCAAATCTGTTCAAGAAGCTAACCTTTATTGTCATAGGAAAAATTTATCTCTTCCTTTCCTTAGGCCCTCTTTATGGACATTTTAACGCCATTTAAATGTTATAAAACTGGCAAAAAAATTTTCACTGATTGATATCAAAACTGTTTATAGCTAATGAAACAGTTTCAAGATTTTAATGTTTATGATAATTTCTGCTAACTGATTTCAATTAGCTTAGATAATGAGCTAGATACAGAAAAACAATGGCAATCACTCGAACGCTTAGGGAGACTAAAGCAAATATAAAAGAACAATTGGTTAGGCAACCCGATGCCTGTATTTGCAGATGCTCGAAGAAATATAATAATAATAATAATAATAATAATAATAATAATAATAATAATAATAATAGTAATAGTATAGTATATTTATTATAGTATATTATTGATAAAAATTCGTAGAATTAGCAGAAAATTCTGCGAAGAAATTCAATGTTTTATGGAGATAACACAAAGCAATTTTATTAATTGTACGTAAAAGATATGCAGACTTTACAAAATAATACTTGGCATAAAAATAAATAGTGAACAGCTTGACAGGTTTATAATATTAAAAAGCGTATTAACATGCAAAAAGAAGACAAGTCCAGCCTGCAACACAAAAAGAGCATTATAAAAAAGCAAGTAAATTAACATACACACCTATCTTGTGTTCCAAGCACAAGAGGCTTTAAAAAACCAGTTTTTTAAAATTTTCTTAAAATAGTTAACTGTTGCGCAAAGTTACTTTTTTTTTTTTTTTTTGGGGGTAATTTCTAAGAGTACATAAATGAGTCATCTAAAAAATTTCTGTCGAGTTTATTGTTAAGCCCAATCAGATGATAGTGCAGAATTCTCCTTTAATAATAATAATAATAATAATAATAATAATAATAATAATAATAATAATAATAATAATAATAATAATAATAATAATAATAATAATAATAATAATAATAATAATAATATAAAAAGAAACTAGCTCTCCCCCAACAGAAAGAGAAGAACTGGAAAGGGAAATGTCACACGACAACGAATTACACGACGAACTGAGAGACGATGCCACAGAAGACGACAGGGACGATGAGGTATCAAACAACGACAACGAAGAAACACCGACGAAGTAACAGACAGGACGGAATGGGTAGAAAAAGATTAGACAATGATGGAGCCAGATACAGAGAGAACACAGATCCCCTCCATGAAAGCCTACAACACCAAGAAATTAAGGGAGAAAACAAGTGAGGTCAATGAAATAATGGGCATAATACACACCACCAGTATCACAGGAACAAATAACTTGGCATATGCAGGAGCAAGATTAGTAGCAGAACTGATGGGGATTCGAACAACAACACCACCAGCACAACCAACCCAACAAAAACCAAAACAGCAACCTCCTTGGAAAAGGCGCCTGGAAAAGTAAATCATGGTGATGAGATCTGACTTGAGTAAACTGAAAGAGATGACAGAAAAAAGGCTAAGAAGCAAGAAAACAAGGGAGGAACTCAACGAGAAATACAAAGTACAAGAGAGGGGACTAAACAACACAATAGAAGATGTAAAACAGAGGTTTAAGGCCAAAGCACATAAGATCCAACGGTACATGAACAGGAATAAGGGATACCAACAGAACAAACTATTCGGAACCAACCAGAAAAGACTATACAGCCAACTAAGAGGGGAAGACAACCACCAAGAAATTCCTGAAGCCAAACCAAGTAAGAGACTCTGGGAAAACATATGGAGCAATCCGGTATCACACAACAAATATGCAACATGGCTCCAGGAAGTCAAGGAAGAGGAAACAGGGAGAATAAAACAAAGATTCACAGAAATCAAACTGAAAGCCCCAGGTCCCGATGAAGTCCATGGATACTGGCTCAAAAACTTCAAGGCCCGACACCCACGAATAGCAGAACAACGCCAGCATTGTATCTCAAATCACCATGCACCCAAATGGATGACCACAGGAAGAACATCCTTAGTACAAAAACACAAGAGTATGGGAAATATAGCCAGTAACTGCAGGCCTATCACCTGCTTACCAATAATGTGGAAGTTACTAACAGGTATCATCAGTGAAAACGTATACAAACTACCTTGAGAAGGAAGTGTAGGTGCACAAAAAATTAGCTCCTCATAGACAAAATGGTAATGAAGAACAGTAGAAGGAAAGGAAACCAACCTAAGCATGGCATGGATAGACTATAAGAAAGCCTTCGACATGATTACCACACACATGGCTAATAGAACTGCCCTGAAATATATGGGGCAGATGAAACACCATCAGCTTCCTCAAATATACAATGCGCAACTGGAATACAATACTTACAAGCTCCGAATAAGACTAGCAGAGGTTAATATCAGGAGAGGGATCTTCCAGGGCGACTCACTGTCCCCACTACTCTTCGTAGTAGCCATGATTCCCATGACAAAGTACTACAGAAGATGGATGCCGGTACCAACTTAAGAAAAGAGGCAACAGAATTAACCATCTGATGTTCATGGACAACATCAAGCTGTATGGTAAGAGCATCAAGGAAATAGATACCCTAATCCAGACTGTAAGGACTTGAATCTGGGGACATCAGGATGGAGTTTGGAATAGAAAAAATGCGCCTTAGTCAACATACAATAAGGCAAAGTAACGAGAACTGAAGGGATAAAGCTACCAGATGCGAGCACCATCAAACACATAGATGAGACTGGATACAAATTCCTGGAAATAACGGAAGGAAGGGATATAAAACACCAAGAGATGAAGGACACGATCAGGAAAGAATATATGCAGAGACTCAAGGCGATACTCAAGTCAAAACTCAATGCCGGAAATATGATAAAAGCCACAAACACATGGGCAGTGCCAGTAATCAGATACAGCGCAGGAATAGTGGATGGACGAAGGCAGAACTCCGCAGCATAGATCAGAAAACCAGGAAATATGACAATACACAAAGCACTAAACCCAAGAGCAAATACGGACAGACTATACATAACACGAAAGGAAGGATTTGAGAGAGGACTACTAAGTATAGAATACTTGCGTCAACATCGAGAATAGAGCAACTGGGGGCAATATCTGAAAACCAGTGAAGACGAGTGGCTAAAGAGTGCATGGGAAGAAGGACTAATAAAAGTAGACGAAGACCAAGAAATATACAGAGACAGGAAAATGACAAACAGAACAGAGGACTGGCACAACAAACCAATGCACGGACAATACATGAGACATACTAAAGAATTAGCCAGCGATGACACATGACAATGGCTACAGAGTGGAGAGCAAAAGAAGGAAACTGAAGGAATGATAACAGCGGCACAAGATCAGGCCCTAAGAACCAGATATGTTCAAAGAACAATAGACGGAACATCTCTCCTATATGTAGGAAGTGCAATACGAAAAATGAAACCATAAACCACATAGCAAGCGAATGCCCGGCACTTGCACAGAACCAGTACAAAAAGAGGCATGATTCAGTAATAAGTGGTACGAGCACCAACCTGAGGGAGTGATAGAAAACGATCAGGCAAAGATCCTCTGGGACTATGATATCAGAACAGATAGGGTGATACATGCAAATAGACCAGACGTGACGTTGATTGACAAAGTCAAGAAGAAAGTATCACTCATTGATGTTGCAATACCATGGGACACCAGAGTTGAAGAAGAAAGAAAGAAAGGGAAAAAAATGGATAAGTATCAAGATCTGAAAATAGAAATAAAAAAGGATATGGGATATGCCAGTGGAAATTGTACCCATGATCTTAGGAGCACTAGGCACGATCCCAAGATCCCTGAAAAGGAATCTAGAAAAAACTAGAGGCTGAAGTAGCTCCAGGACTCATGCAAAAGAGTATGATCCTAGAAACGGCACACATAGTAAGAAGAGTCATGGACTCCTAAGGAGGCAGGGTGCAACCCGGAACCCCACACTATAAATACCACCCAGTCGAATTGGAGGACTGTGATAGAGCAAAAAATAAAAAAATAAAAAATAACAATAATAATAATAATAATTATAAGTCTTGCTGAAAAGGATTGCTGCATCAGCTACATTAATTTTGTATAGAGTCTTCTCTATTTTCCTTATTAAGGATTTCTCAATGTTGCTGAAACTGGCAAGCAACGTGCCAAAGGGGATCGTCAAATCCAGTGTAGTCATATTGAAAAATCTTTATACTGCTATATACATATATTATTGCTACAAGTCTCTCTCTCTCTCTCTCTCTCTCTCTCTCTCTCTCCTCTCTCTCGTCTCTCTCTCTCTCTCTCTCTCTGACGTTTCGCCCAGATCTGCCAGGGCATGGTCACAGCGATGGTTGCTGGAGGACTGAATCTTAGTGGTTGTTTTTGATTTAGCTGACCTTGTGTCAGCACGGGCTCTTGCTCACAGAGCAGCCCGTAAGTCTTAGTGGTGAGTCCTTCGCTATATATCATGGTCGTGCGGGCGCTCACGGATGCTCCTGCAGGACCCTGAATAAGGAAAATAGAGAAGACTCTATACAAAATTAATGGAGCTGATGCAGCAATCCTTTTCAACAAGACTTGTTTAAAAGAGGGTCTACTCCCAAGATATAATAATAATAATAATAATAATAATAATAATAATAATAATAATAATAATAATAATAATAATAATAATAATAACAAAAGACTGAGGGAAGGAAATGGGGAAAAGAACTCTTGAAACAAACCCAAGAAGACATGTTTGAGAGTGAATCGTGAAATATTATAGATTTATTTACTTTTTATACCATTCCTATTGAAAAATTTTAAAGTTCATTAAGGGGAACTAATTATCATTTTTAATTAAAACTGGAAAAAAGGACTCAACTAAAGAACAAAGGGAGTCGTTTTATCGTCGCCCTATGGCAATTAACTTTCTCTCCCCTTCCCTGTTCCCAAATACATCCACAGCCATATTCTATGGTAACCCACCAGGCATTCAAAATGAAATTAACCTCGAGCGTAGCTTGGTGTCGACGAACATACTTTTTCTTTTATCTCTTCCTAATTCATTGATGAATTATATTTTTCTTTATTATTTTTAAAGTACTTCTAAAACGAAAGGTAACACACAAACGAAAGGTAACTCGCACTGATGTACTGTTGAACTAAAATTTAATTATTGGAACTGAAAATAAAGCTGATCTAATCTTTGGAGTAACCGTTACATCTATTTTTCCCTGAAACACTGAGACCATTGCATATAAGCTAGCTCTTTTAGGGAGGCATAGATTCATATTCTTTTCTCCAGTAAACTATATCTGAACTCTACAGACTTATAGGAATAACGTTAAGTGAATCTATATCCATCTTCGCAACATAATGAGCTCAGTGGCACCTCATTTCGATTACCTTGCTTCAGTTCTAATTCCTCGATTGAAGTTGAGGGTTTCTTCATTTATCCCCTTTTTGGTTACTAGACTTTTAAAGAAAATGAAAAGACAATGGGAACCAAGAGGTGATAAGGACTCTGTAGATACATATATGATCAAAATAATCCTTTGATTCAGGTCTTTAGATTCTTGATAAAACCTTAATGGTAACAAGAACAAAATCACAGTTATTCATTTCTGGATGAACATTTTAGATTAAGTTAAGCGAAAATATTTCTGCTTTCTAATTGCATTTGTTTTCAGAAGAAAAATTGGAATAACCAAACCGAAAAAATCTAAAATAGCTTTTTTTTTAAACGCAAATGTTTCCCTTTTTCACTAAGTTTGCTTTTGTCGACCTTAGTGACATAGGAAGGAAAGTTCATAGTAGTATTAAATACCATCCAGCTTTTAGATATCAACTTTTAACCCCTTAAAGAAAAGACTTATCTCCCCAGTCTGAAAATAAGAAAAAATTAACTAAAATAATTAGGCTTATCAATATACCTATTGATTTCCAATAATGCCAGGATTCATAAGTATTACAATACATTCATCGTTTGAAACATGACAAGCCTAATGGAACTAGACTGATCTACAAGTATGTTAATATATACCGAGACTTTGTCTTAGATTGCCTATAACTTTTTTTTAATAAATATCTCCGCTATATACTACTATAAAGTATCAAATATGGGCCTGTAGTAATATATAATATATATATATATATAATATATTTATATATATATATATATATATATATATATATAATATATATATATATGATATATATATATATATATGTATATATATATATATATATATATATTCACCCTTGTACCTGGATATGGCATCAAACATTTGGTACAATATTCGTAAATAGAAAGAAAGGAAAGGAAGTATAAATGTTTAGCTTATTTCAAGATTTAAAGGGAAAATCAATCTCTACATTCACTGACTAATTACATCTGATGAGAGAATAACATAAGGGAGCTCTAGGCACATGCTAAGTGGTACCTTATTATGTTAAAAGACAATTCAATGGTGTCACTGACTAAAAAAATAAACGCCATGACGCAAGCGAACGTATACACACACACGCACGCACATACATACACACACACACACACATGCGCGCGCGATCGCACACACACACATGCAGACACACACACACACACACACACACATATATATTATATATATATAGATATATAAATTAAATTATATTATTCTTAAATTTAAATTTATCTAATAATATATATATGATAATAATAATATATAATATATAGATAGATAATTAGATATTATATATAAGATACAATGTAATATGTATATATCGAGTATTAATATAGATATATATATATAATATACTATATTATATTATATATAATATATAATAATAATTATTATACTATATAATATATAATATATATATATCATAGTAATAATAATATATATATATATATATATATATATATATATTATATAATAATATATATATGTCTATATTATATAGAGTATATATTGTTATATATATATATATATATATATATATATATAATATATATATATATAGTAATATAATATAATATATATATATATATATATATCTTATATATTGTTTTTGTTGTGTGTGTTTGATTGTCTGTCTTTGTGTCTGGGTGTAAACGTTTGTTTGTGTGATGGCGTTGATAAGAGTCAGCCAACACCAGATTTCATGTAATTGGTACGAACTTGCAGTAATTAGCTTGAAACTTTGGTAACTTTTTTGTGAAGTGCAAGAACCTTAAGGCTCGGAATGTTCCGTTATTTTTCCAGAGATTAGGGACAACTTTGACGTCATTTTTTTTACGCATAAGCTGATTTTAAAGTTATTTTGTAGATAGTGTATTAACCACTTTTACTAATATCATTTGTTGTAAAGCATTGTAAAATAAGGTAATTAGAATGTTCGATATATGGTCCTATTTGTTGCGATCTTCCGACACTTAAAGTGTGCGCATAAGGTCACAATCTTAATATTAAAAAATAAAAGCATCATACAGTGTAAATATATGTAATGCGTAATGCAAATTCAACTATGAAATTGTAATGATGTTCGGATAAGCTAAAAGCTTCCATAAGCCAATTAGAATAAAGCCATATCGTGCACAGAATACTTTTCCATTGACGCTACAGCGAGCGGGGGTCATTATTTCGTAAACAATGTAATTGAATTATGTTGACCTCTCTCTAATGTTACTCCAACTGAGGTTTAGGTAAAATCTTTTTTATTTATTTCTGTAAAATTATCGATGCTTGATTAACTTTATTAACCTTTCAATTTCGGAGATTGGTAAACACATTTGTTAATTGCGATCATCAGTAGAAGGTAGCCGGTAAAAGCGTATTATCATTAATAGTACTTTTGTAATGCGTGTATACGTACACATACATACACACACACTCTTACACACGCATCTATATATATATATATATATATATATATATATATATATATATATATATATATATATATATATATATATACATACATATGTGTGTGTGTGCGTGTGTGTGATTGTAGGTATGTGTGTACACGTATGATCATGGCGCTTATAATTATGATATTGATTGAGATTAATAGACATCAGCATAAATCCACAAATTTTACATAATACTAAATGCCTGTTGCTTTTCTTTCCACTTCTTAATGTTTATGTAACCTCCGGCATCTTCCTACTTAGATGTTTAACTCCTCCAACAATAATCTAATCGATTTTCTGGTGGATCATATGTAAATATTGCCTCATTTAAGTAATTTGTAGTGTCAATCACAAAAACTCTAACCTTTACATAAAGACCATAATTTGAAAGCGTTATTCTTTGCTCATTTACCAAAATTTGTATTTGCTTTTGGACTGATTTAATGTATCATTGAATAGTTCATAATTTTCCCACAAATGCAGATATAAATCAAATTGATGAGATAAGCTTTAAGAGTTGATAGAAATGAAATTAATTTCACGAAATCGAGAGGAATAATAGGAACTTTATAAAAGCTGAATTCACTTCCTGTGGATATTGCAGCATTTCAATGTTAATTATTTGCCTGTTTCTGATACGTAATTTGGCGAAACATCTTGCTTCCCTGAATTGTTCCATATTGCTGGCGAACGGTCACCAGAATGAACTTCGATCTATTCGGGGAAACGTGGATCAAGATTCGTAATTATGGTATCGCAACAAGCTCGGAATTATATATAAATAACTCGGCATTAAGAAGCTTATTTCGATTACGAAATCTGTTACACCTTAGCTCAGTTAAGGTTATCTAGCTGTATTTTCATTATGAAGTAATGAAAATACAGCCACCGAAGTCATCTCTAAGACCACCCAAGACTGATGGCATATATTTAGTATGCGTGGTCAAAAAGTAGTTTTATGCAAAGCATTATTTTTGAGTCTGTCTCTCTCCCTATATATATATATATATATATATATATATATATATATGTATATATATATATATATATATATATAATATATATATATATATATATATATATATATATATATATATATATATGAGAGAAAGCGAATATGATGTTAACTTATGGGTGTAGCTATTGAACTTGTCATGCCTGCTGATGAAGAATAATCCACTTGCCTTATAGAAACAGACCAATCAGCCAACGTAGTGCATAAATTTGCTTGCATGTTCGCTGGGAAACTGCCATCTGAAGCCTTGCAGCAAAACAACAAATACTAATGACATAAATCTTACGCAAATTCAAATTGATCATAATTCTTCCAAAAGGCAATTAATATCCCGTTTTTCCCTTTTGCTTGGACCTAAAGTTGAAGAACAATCCTCTAAACGCCAGTCTACATGAAAGGACGAAGAATACACCAGAGGAGGGATGAAAAGATTAGCTGTATGTCACTTGTGAATAAAAGTGCTGCCCAAAAGGACTTTTGATTCGTGGAGCGGATTCTCTCTTATCTTACCCCATCACATTTTAGGTGGGGTTAACATGTTAATTCCTTCTCTTTAAGGCGGAGTCAGTTAATCAACATGTTAATACCTCCTCCTGGAGGTGGAGCTTCATTATCGATAGAAGCTGAGTGAGTCTGGTGCGAGGTCACAGGTCTTAAGATTTCTATCGCGACTATGGTCTGTTTAGTTGTTGACCAAATTTGACTCACACACCAAACCTTAACTCTCTCTCTCTCTCTCTCTCTCTCTCTCTCTCTCTCTCTCTCTCTCTCGTTATTTTCACTGTACTCTGATTATTCTCTTTTTTGTGTTTTTATGCTACCCAATCTAATATTATTTCTTATAGCTACCATTACAAGACAACAAAATTATGATGCAATAAGATGGTGGGACGTAAAGAAAATTAAGCAGGAAAATGAATGGGATTTTTAGCATTACAACATGTCAAGCGTAAAGGTGAAACATCGGAAATGTTTTTTTTTCTTCTATAAAGAAAAGAAAAGAAGAAGCTTCCCGGATACAAATGAAGGAGTATGATTCAAAGGCGAGAGAACTTCCTCCAAACTGAAAAATAAATATTCCGAGATTTCTCGCCGTTGCAGTTGAAGGAAAGATTATTCTTGAAACTTCTGCCTCCCTAGTATGAAGGAATACAAAAGAAAGCATAAATGAGAGTCTACGACAAACAATAGGTTTCTCACGGTCGAAGAACCAACGGTGGATTGCCCAACGCGCGCGCTCGCGTGCGCGTGTGTGTGTGTGTGACAGAGAGAGAGAGAGAGAGATGCTGCATTGTGACATGATGTTTAGGGAGAAGTGATAGGCATTTCTCTTTGTCTTCGTTAAAACAACAAAACCTCATAATGTCTATTAGCGAGGTAGCTGAATAAGAGCCACGAAAGGTTACAGAAGTGTTACACGTAAAAATATTTGACTTATAATCCGTAGAACAGTTATAATTAATTGAAGTCTAATATAAGCGATTGTAAAAGCAATTAACATTCGTTTGAATTACATCAACGGGGTAAATATTTCTATATCGTCTTTTCTGTCAGCGTTCAGAAATTTTCTTAAATCTTTTCGAATACAAATGGAAATGTTTAAATCCCAATATTTATAAAATTATTCACGATTAACTTACTACGGAATTGAAGAGTGAATAGAAACAGACGAAACTGTGTACATCAAACTAAGTGAAGAACAGACGACGATAACGAGAAGAAATATGGTATATAAACGTAATAATTGACAGTTTCTCCGCATTCAGAAGACAGTCAAGTGTAATGCCCTAGGGAGTAGCTATGAAATAACGATGCTTGACAGATTTTACAAAATATTTTCATCTTATCCGTTTTTTCAATGTTGGGAACATAAAAAAAATTAAAGAAATATACATTATCGAAGTAAACTAAACAAAATAATTGACCGGAAGAATGGTTTGTGAATTAAATAAGAAAAAATATTGGCAATTATTATAAGCAAAAATGAAGAAGTCTCGTCACAGATAGGATTCCAGGGTGAGCATTATATGAAAGTAAAAGTCATTAAATCATATAATCCAGAATAAATGCAGAAGGTGAAGCGTTTGATGAGTTACATGTTTACTCAAAAAAAAAAAAAAAAAAAGATAAATAAAGGGGAATAGAATGAGCCGCCTCACTGATGAAAGAAATACTTCCAAGATTAGAGTCAATTTTTAGATTTACTGATTTTTTGAAATGTCTCGAATTCGATCATGTAAAGGACGCAAACGCAAGGAAGAGCAGTACAAGTATGAAGATAATGTCCAGAAAAGGATACATTGAATGAATAGGACACTGAACAGGAATAACAGATGTAGAAACAAATTAAGAAGCTTTTGAGAGTTGACAAAAATTTTAACAAAGGAAAGAAACGAAATGATGCCATAGATATGATTTGACATTACCAGATGACATAAGACACCGAAAACCTAAATAATATTCTCATATAACTCGAGGAGGATTTGACCATCTTTACAGAAGATTGAGGAGAGTGTGGACAATGCCTGATCTTGCCATTTTATTTACTGTTATGGAAAAAACTGCCGTTTAAAATATGAAAAGAGAAATAATGTGCGAAGAAACATCAGTTATTTCATAGAGTTCACTACACACGAAACAAGCAAAATTTATATATTCGTATTCTATTTGACTTTTACAATATAAGATAACATTAGCCTATGTATCACTTGTAGTCCTATAAAAGTAATCAATTCCTTTCCTTTTCAACTGTAAACTGTTGAAAGTCCTTAGGATTACTTGCCTTTCAAAATATACAACCGGTAAGGCCAACGTCGAAGTAAACATCAAACGTCTAACATGTAAGGACAACCGCTATCTAAATTTAATCAATAATCTGTTTACAGGAAGTCATGTCGTCCTCAAAAATATCTCCGGTATTTATGCAGCTTCTCATTTATTCTTCTCCTGTTACCTGCACCTATTCCGCCACAATTTTACGAAAAATGTTAAGTCTTCAATGTCGAGCTTCCTCTTTTGAATAAGTCTAAATTCCCCTTTCAGCTTTTACTTATATATACAGCAATTTATTACGCGAAAAGATACAGCGAGAGAAAATGTATAATTGCGTTTGATAGAGGATGAAAAGAGAGGTTATATTTTATAGTCAATTTGCTCTATGAGGTTCAATATTTTCCAACATATGAATTAAGAATTGTCAGTAAAAAAAGCAACAAAACATGTCATGATAGATCCAGAAGCACACGGGTCCAAATTACAGGAAAAACGTCCCAATATTAGAGCGTTTTACAGTTTTTCAACACTATTTTCTTTAACCACTCAAAGTTTTTAAATTGCAAAGAGCCTTCAAAGATTCTACAAAGTAAATTTCTTTGACCAATTAAAGTTTTAAAATTGCTAAAAGAGTTTTAAACTTTTTACGAAATAATTTCCTTTAATCACTCAAATTTTAAAATAGCAAAGAGCGTTTTAAAGTTTTACAAAATAATTTTCTTTGTCCACACAAAGTTTTAACATTATAAAGAGAATTTTAAAGATTTTACTAAATAATTTTCTTTAACCGCTCAAAGTTTTTATTCACTTCAATGTTAGTTCCGTATTTAACGTTAATTCTAGAACGGATCCTTACACTTTGATGCTGGTGCAAGAAATCTGAGCGTAACCTAATGATCCTATCTGATATACTGATTCGGTAAATGTTTTCTAATTTTCGAAATACATGCTAAATTTAAGTATAGAATGTAATTGGACGAGCGCCGCTTTTTAAAGTTTTTCATATCTGTATGGTCATAGTTTCCTTCGTTAATCAAGGAAAAGTTTGACATTGCAAGGGAGAGTATTCATATTAAATTTCAATTTCATATCTCTTATTTTCCAGCAGAAAATTTGGTACAGTTTTATCACTGAAGTCACGCTTGTCCTATCTCCAAAAGAAGGAGCGTTGCATCTTTTGCATATTAGTTAATCATCTTATCTCTCTCTCCCTCTCTCTCTCTCTCTCTCTCTCTCTCTCTCTCTCTCTCTCTCTCTCTCTCTCTCTCTCTCTCTCTCTCTCTCTCTCCTTCTCTCTCTCTCTCTCGCTTTCTCTCTCTCTCTCTCTCTCTCTCTCTCTCTCTCTCTCTCTCTCTCTCTCTCTGGCTTCCGTCTTGTGTAAACAAAATTATTGGTGTCATGGTTGCTGGCAAAATATATCCCATCAATGAGGAATATGTTTATTGTTATTCTATTTCATGTATTTTCTTTATCTAAAAGAGAAGATAGGAACTGGTTAGTTTTTCGATAATAAGTACTTTATTATTATCTCTTGTTTCCATAAATATGGCCATGATGATACTAACGACAGCACATATGTATACCAATATAATATCCGCATAACATACAATTCATTAGAAAGACTTTCTTCACTTCTTGTAATGTAGTCTTCTAAAAGATTTGGCGGAAATATTTTTATGTAGAAGAAATGAACATGATATAAAAATAATTTCAGGATTTTCTGTTTTAGAGCCTCGAATATAAATATTGAAAAAGAAGTTTAGATATATTTTCTTTAGGAAATAATACATATCACAAAATTTATTTGAAAAATGCTCCCACTCATAGAGTGTAATCTTTGAATTCCTAAACACTTAATTAAAATATTATTTCTAATCTTGATGCAACCTTTGTGAAGTGACGAAACTTTTCAGACGATATATGAATTGCCTGATCCACCCAATCAATTTAGAAATCAGCCATATTTACAGGCAATCTACAAAGTGACTAAAGTTATGATAGATTTTCTTTCCATATTGAATAATTTGGGGTATTTACTGACATAAACGAACAGTATTCTTGGTTAAAACTTTATTTTCTAAAATGATCAATAAAATGATAAAATATGACAGTAAGGTAAGACATTAATCAGTTTTTATTGTTATATGTCAAACTAGAGTGACTCTCTGAAAAACATTTACAGCGATTTGTTTGACATTAATACTATTTATTTTTCTACACTCATGTCACCAATGTCATACAGTAGCTGGGTACAAATATCAAACTGACTACTACTGTCCCCTCCCTGAAGTATCCCTTCTCTCACAGATATTCGGTACATGTAATTTTCAATACTATCTGAATTTACACCTATAACATTTTAGGGAATACCTATACCTTGATCACCCAATGAGATCGGAATTGTCACATTATCTCCGGGATTACCAGAGACATGATCAAAGCGACTGCATTTCACCAAGCGTTCAGCTTAGGCTAACTGACTGTTGAAGTGCTATATTTTCTTTTAGAACGTGAAGACTTCCTGTAGGTTTGTGGTCACAGGGTGAATTGTTTGAATGGGCGGAACCCTCGGATGAACCATCTGAATTATTGAAGTGTATGCCAGTACCTGGATGAGCGAAGCACTCGGGTAGATTGGGTGAGCAGAGCGCACGGGTGGGTCATCTGGATGAACAGAGCACTCGGGTGGATCATCTGGATGAACAGAGCACTCGGGTAGATCATCTGGATGAGCAGAGCACTCGGGTAGATCATCTGGATGAGCAGAACGCAAGAGAGCACTCGGGTGGATCATCTGGATGAACAAAGCACTCTTAATCATCTGAATGAGTAGCGTCCGAGAGGAAAGTGTAAGCTGCAGGTAAATCATCTTCAGTAACCATTGTCATCAAAACTCCCTCTGGTAGTGCAGATGACCGTAAACCTGCTCTGGCCTCAATACCGTCGAGTGCTTTATATAAGACTGTTTAATCCCAGGGTACAAGGAGAGATGCCGAATGCACTTTTGCCGAAGGACACGAAACAGAAGCCAGGAAGCCGAACGGACGGAATGCTGAACAGACAACGCCGAAGGGACAAAATGCCTAACATACATTAAGTCGATCGGACACAATGCCGTTTTTTGGTTATATAGTTAATTTTAACAAAATAGTGTTTAATGAAATTGTTAAAATATTGAATGTATTAAGAATAATGTTAGAAAATTAATAAGAAATGTTTTTTTTTAATTTCAGAACACCTATAAAAGACAAATGGACGTAAAATAAAAGAAAAATAAAATGATTGATAATTATATTCTACAATACATGTTTATTTAAAAAAAATAAAAAAATGACATTATAATTCACAAAAGAAAAAAAAGTGTTTAAAAATTGTGAGCCAAAGATCGTAGAAACCCCAATGATTCTTCTTTATCATAAGAACAAAATATGGTTTTTATCCTGTAGTTAATGGTATCATATTTCTTGTAAGGTCGTGATATTTCAATCTCTACTGAGGCCTGCTCAGTTAGAATTTCATGACATGCCTGCTCATTTCTGATATCCTTTTGTAATTTTGTAAGTGTTGGATGAGTTATATTAAGGCTCTTTTTAAAAGCCTGATGCCAACAGCCTTCCAGAGAATTGTTCGTTCTCGGCAAATTATCATTAACTTGAGTGTGAACAGACCACAATCAACATCAAACAATGGTTTCCTCCTCAACCTCTCTGGATCATTCCTAACCACGTACTTTTGAAGTAAACAAAAAAATCACTTAATAATTCATCAGTTTCGGCATCTAAGGACTTCAAAAATTCGTCAAATAGTTCATGTACATCTGCGGGTGGGACGAAGGCAGTAACTGCTTGATGAAAAAGGCGTTATTGGGTTCAAAATACCTCTACTGTAGTACACAAGACTGGATATTTTGCCATAAACATTGGCCAAAATGAAAGAAACAACCTGATATAGATGCCGAATGCACTTTTGGCGTAGAAGAAGCGGTATTAGTAAACTAGTCAATTGTCAGTTAATCCAGGCAGATAAATAGTGAACATCGAATTACTGAATTGGTCGTTGGTATTATCATCTTAATATCTTAGAAAATGTTTTCGCCCTCTTATTTATTTATGGTTTGTAGAAATATTCGGCATTGTGTCCGTTCGACTTAATGTATGTTAGGTATTTTGTCCTTTAGGCGTTGTGCCTGTTGAGCATTCCGTCCGTTCGGCTTCCTGGCTTCTGCTTCTTGTCTTTCGGCAAAAGTCCATTCGGCATCCCGTCCGCGCACGTAATCCCAGAATGGTAACTTGTGTTCTTTTGAAACTGCACAAACTAAAAACCCAATGGTCAGTCACTCGTATCATTATCACGGAGCCATGAAATTAGCATGTCTTTTATATTACAGTTAAGTTGTTCAACTAAACCCTGACTCTGCGGATGCCTTGGTTTACTATGGACCATTAACAAGTCTGGACAAAGAAGTTTGAGTTCCGAAATGACTACCGTTGTAAATTCACTACAATTATCGCCCTGAAGAATTTGAGCGGCTCCAAACATTGGAAATTTGTTAATTAGCTGGAATATAACCTCAGCTGTCCTTTTTGAAGTTAAGGGATGCAATATGCAATAATTTGTGAAGTGATCTTCATTACACCATTATCCACTTATATTTTCCTTTGGCACAAAACTGCATGTCAACAAGATCCACCTGAGCTCGTGTGCCAAAGTCCTTTGATAAGATCAGTTTGACAGTGACACCCTTGGTCATACATCCTTTCCGTTTCTTTTGACACTGAACGTTTGCATATCTTGACGAAGCTTTCACCATTTTGTCTCTGTCGCCAAGTCCCTTAGTAATATGAGCATGTTTTATTGGTTAAGCATATATTCAATGTTCCAAAAAATGAATAGGTTCTTGAGTTTTATTAATCTGTTTCTTTTTCAACTTTCCAACAAAATCACATTGAAGAATTTCGTAGCGTTCATAGATGCAATACTGTCGATTTATTGAATTTTTTTGCAGATGCTTCTACTCTTAAGTTTCTCTATCAGATTGTAGTATTCAGTTTTAGTCAGTAGTAATGATGTTGCATCAGGGTTATTCCTCAACACCACTTTCTCGTAAAATAGTGCTACCTCAGAACACACCATAACTTCCACAGTCCAAGTAAACGCTATGGCAGGACAAGGGGAAGTTTGGATCAGATGAATGCACGCAAACATACACATACACACACACACACACACACGTAAACGCACGCACACACACATACACACACAATATATCAGAATTATGGTCACCGTCTAAATTTCCTGTAAACTTTAACTGATTTCTCAATTGACTGGGCGAACCCGACAATTCACATATTGTCTGAAAAGTTCAGTCTCCTTTCAATTTGTCTGAATTTAGACATTGACTGTTATATTAGAGAATAGATTATACTCAGAGGGAACCATTAGATGGTAAGCACATCTACTTTGCCGAATGGATAATCCAGTGAGTCCTGTTACCTCTGTATGCAACACAAAAATAATAACCCTTTTATATATGATTCACTTGTCTTGTGAGTTATTTGCAAGGTATAGTAAGTTCAAAATCAAGGGTTATTTATGTCTTTATATTTGTGAGTGTATGTCTATATATTGTCCTTGTCCTTGAAGCGGACGACCTAAATTTTAGATTTGTGCCCCTCCGTTTCCATTATTAATTTGTCAATGTCTGTTACAGCCCTTCCTCTTGTAATGTTCCAAGCATAACCAGAGAGTATGAAATGAATAATTATATTAAGAAATGCAATATACATATTCAAGACAGAAATACTATCAAAAGGGCTTCTAGTATGAATATTATTCCAGTCTATAATTTTTTTCGATATATGCTTTCAGGAAACCTAACTGAAAATGAAATTATTTTGAGTGGATGATTTATTTCATAACTGGAGAGAACACGCTATTAATAAACTCTCCGATTCGCTTAACAAAAACATTGCTTCAAGAGAAGAAATTATAAATGACAGTGGGAAACTTATTTGATAGGCATTTATATATGTAATACAGTGTTCCACGAGTTTCCTTAGCAAACAATAAAAAAAAGTAGCATCTTAACTCTGGCAAGAATTCCACTACAATTTCTCTCGAGGAAAAGACAAAAAGTGGAACGTCTCTAACGGGTGTTTGATAAAGTCCTACATGCTTCCCTTGCTCTAGAATTCCCTTTCCTCTCACCTTGCTGTCACCCCTTAAATTTAATCCCTTTCGTATAATGTTAATGGACCATTTCAGCTTTTAATATTTATGTTAACGCTCATTGCTCCATTTGCATTGAATTATTTTTACAATCTGCGCTTTCGTCCAATGCCTTGGAAAATAGCTTAACACTTTTCATTCAAATAACTTAATTTTTCAACCAGTTTTAAAAAATATTATCTGTAGATAACGGCAACCCCACAACATCTTTAAACTGAATCATTCTAATCACACACCTTATACTTAATAATTATTATCAGCCGTGGAAACATGATACGTCAAAGTCTAAGATAACATGAATACAAAACTACTCATTCTCCTCTTTTCATGAGGGCAGACTGAATTGTCCACGAAGGTTTTTTTGTTTGCATTCCTCTGTGACATAAAGATCATGTGATACTCCGCCTCATCAGTCACGTTGCGGGCCCACATACCCATTCTCGGGCTAAGTAGTGCTTCCGTGCTCACTACCTCGACTCGAGCGGTTTAACGATCGTCAGCGAGCACGTCATCCACCTAAAATATCCGCTGATCAACCTCTTGAAACATCAAAGCTTTTCAAACCTCTTCGGGGCTAGTTAAACATTCCAGTTTCTCAATAGAGTCCGTTGCCCCTGCATAACATCATAACTATTAACTATTAACCACATTTGAAGAGCGATTAACACATATATAGCAAATGCAGATCTCTCTCCATGTCAAGCATCTGAATTACTCCTACATTATAATTACATTATAAACACTTGTCAACACACCCTCCTCGTTGTTTCATTCAACCCTTGTAATACTATACTATACATCTGCAGTATCAGTCTTAGTGATGTTAATAAGCCTTTAACTACCCAGTCACCTCTGCCACTTTCCCCCTTTGATAAAGAAACAATAACTCCCTCTCTCATTCCATTCGAACAATTCTCATTTCCTGTCAGCCTTGCAAGCAGTGATTGTCCAAACAAGTTTCACCACTTCAGCCATTTTACATATCCTCTTTCATAAAGTAATTCGTAAGTCTTTCTTATAAGTATCAACAATTTTACATATTTTCTTTGCTAAAATAATTCATAATTCTTTCTTATAAGTATCAGCTTCTTTCTTTTTCTACCTTATTTTTCTTAGATCCTTCAACAAAGTATTTATTCTTATTACATATTACCTTTCTTATCTTTCCAAGCCCTTTCGGCTTTTTATGTAAAAAAATGTCTTAGTTTGTTCCAGAGGGTGTGCAGACAAAATACCGATGGATATAATGTCAACGGACATAATGTCGGTGGACAAAATGTCGACGGACAACTACTAGAGGAGGAGCTTTTTTATTGTCTTTGAGAGAGAAAATTCGTCCCATTTCCTGCCGTTCCCTTAAAATAAAAGAATTGCAAAATGGCTGAAGAAAAAGGAAATGCGATTTTCCCTCGGGTATTTGTATGGTTACTCTCCCTTCTTTCTTATAATATTCTCTTTCGAAATTCCAAGAACGAGAGAGAGAGAGAGAGAGAGAGAGAGAGAGAGAGAGAGAGAGAGAGAGAGAGATTATTTATGGGACAAGAACGTGAGATAATCTTGGCCAAGAGGTCAGTGTGCCTTTGTTGGCATAAGTAGTGTGCTAATACCTAGTAATCTGTCGACGGTGGTAAATCGTAACTAGTGTGAAGAGGGCATGGCACTGGGAACCCAAAGGCTAGCTAGTATCTTCTGGAATCGCCCCTTTGAAATTGACAATGCCTAGATAAAGAAAATACTGTAATTTAGCAAAAAGCTATTTGATCGTTTTGCATTGAACTAAAACTTCATATAGTTTTAGTTATGAAAACAGCGAATTAATTTCCACTTTATGTAAAACATCGCATACCATAATGAAAGATCAGTTATAATTCTTAATTATGAAAGTGGAAGAGCAAATTACTTGTGTTGGTGATATTGCTTTAAAATTACATAAAATTAACAGTGCCGACGGAAATAATTGTTTTTGTTCTTCTCTAAAAAAGTAAACACTTCAAAGGAAGGCCGCTTAGCTGAAGACATAGCGAAAGATAATAAAAGCCTGAAAATTTTTTTAGCAATTTGCTCCTTTCCCTGGTAAAACCTTCACCATTTTGAATCAAAGAGCTGAGCTCTTTAGAACATAGTAATAGTAGACTCGAGTTTCTCTTTCCAGTTGTGAAAGAAAAAAATTACTAACACGTTCGCCCAAAATGGAATAAAGATGCAGATTGTACTACTTTGTGCGAAAAATCCATTACAGAAATGGGAAAAGTTAAAACCGTTTCTTTCTCAATGGACAGAGTAATACCTATTTCAAACTCTTAAAAGAATTTAAATGAAGCCAAGAGCATTTTTTACTGCTAGATAACTGGGGCCTTTTTATGGGTACTTTAAAAAAAAATATTCTCGGACAATTGATACCCAGTTCAGATGTTAGTCAACAGCTGATTAAAAGGAACATTTTGAGAAGATAGGTGGTTCCAGATATTCTGGGGTCTTCACGTGTCTCCTCCAGCAGCCCCTGGCAGTGGCTTCATGGCATCTCGGAGGTCAAAGGTAAAACAAGCTCATGACTATCTGAACGGTTCTTACGTTATTATCATCCTGGATGCCACCTAAGCGCCGACGAGTCCACAGTGCCATTCAAGGGCAGGACCGCATTCAAGATATACGACAGCCAAAAACCAACAAAATGGGGCATCAGAATATATGATATTGCCGATGCGCTGACGGGATATATTCTAGGTTTGATTACGTATTACGGCAAAGCTGGTCATCTCTTCACCACTCGCATTGTATTGACACTACTATGAGATTCAGAGTCTCTGTAACACGGTTTTTTGGACTTTGTTCCTTGTCAAAGCATCGGATGTAGCTGAAAGTTGACATATGTATGTTTTGCAACCACACACAAATTTTGTCAGCATTATCAATAACCTAAACCCGATAGTTTTGATTTTTATAGAGTAAAAATGATCTAGCCGACGCCATGGCCAATGATTACGAGCCAAGAGTCGAAAAACATTCATTACGTAAGCAAGGTAAACAAACACCTTTGACTAAATGTTGCCCCGCCCATCCACCAGACAGAAATGCCATCGGCTCTGAAACCCAAAGACTTTATGAATGGCGGAACGATACATAGATGTGAGTGGGGTATCAGTGCTAGCGTAGTAATACTACTGTAGCAGTAGTGCCGCAACAGTATAGCAGTAATATACATGAATTAAACGTTTATACCAACTGCTGGGATCCTTGAGGATCATTTAGCACTTCTTACAACTACTCGAGAAATTAGTTTTTATAGCCAGAAGTTAAATTTTCTAATCCAACAATGCCCATGATAGCCTTCAGTGTTATCCTGAATTATAACGAGGCGAAAGTGGGTGGAGCCTCATGAAGTCACCATTCTGACGATAATTATTGGTGAAGGTTTAAAGCCAATATACGGTACCGGCTATTTTTGTTCAGTAAATAGGTAGATAGCCAATAAATAAAAAATTGCTTGACATTGGATATAGCAGTTATAAAATCAAGCCTTGTCTACTATGTTTTTGGTAATTACCAACTATTCCCTACATCTTGTCAATCTGATTGTGACCTATAAAGTAGACTGTAATTTCTTTGAAACTTATTTTGGGAGTTAGACTAATAATCGAAGTGTTTTTGTATTTATTAACATATTTTGTTGGTTTGTTCATTATGACAATTATCAGTGGAGAGGTTCCAGAGTTCATAAAGGTGTACTGTTTTGCTTGTATTTAAATTTGTATGTCATTGTTGCCAGAGGTTTAGCCTTCGTTACGTATAGCCAATCATCCATCGAGAAAGAGGGAAGAAATGATGTCATAAGTTACGTAACGAGTGCGTTCGAAACCTTTTCTCTGAGTAAGTTGGCCCGTCTTCAAAAAAGGTCACTTTTACATTATAAGTACCAAATTTATTCAACCTACGTAGCGCAGAATGCATCAAAATTTTATGTGTGATATAATATGTATTCTGAATAAGCGTTATATCTATGAAATGCATAGATAAAAAGTTATTGCGAAAAAACCGTGTTACAGAGGCCCTGAATCTCATAGTAGTGGACATCGTTACGCGTGCCACAGGATAAACTGGATACCATGTTTTTACGGATCGTCTTTATACAAACTTATCTCTAGTTGCGGAACCTCTGAAGAAAAAATTCACATCACTGGAACCATAAATACGAATAGGAAAGGCCTTCCCCCTCAAGTGAATAAAAGAAAAAGATCATCAGTAGGAACAGTAAGGTCGTATGTGAAAGACAAGCGATGCCATATTCTGTCTTGGAAAAATAAGAGGGACGTCATTATGTGCACTACATACCACACCGCAAGAACCATCCAACATCGCCGTATTATGAAAGTGAATGTAGAACAACTTATTGAAAAACCAATGATGGTTTCCGAATATACTACTAACATGGGAGGAGTGGATCGTGCAGATCATTTCATATCATCATACTGTTTCCCACAAAAATCATTGAAATGGTGGAGAAAAGTTTACTTTTTCCTTTTGGAAGTAGCCATAGTGAATAGTTTTCATTCTCCATCGTATTCATATGAAATCAAAAGGTTGACGGTATTAACTCATCTTCAGTTCCGGAAAGAATTAGTGAAAGAATTGGTATGAAAACGAAGGATGCGACTCAAATGGAAGAAGAAGCACATCTGATGATGAGGAAAAGGTGAATGGAAAAATTACATATAATAGCCAAACAAGACAGGAAACACTCCGTCGAATGCATTGTATGCAGTGACAGACGTGGACCTGGTGGATGAAAGAAACAAAATATTACTGTAAAACTTGTACCAGGCAACCTGCAATGCATCCTGAGTGCTTTGAAGCTTACCACACAAAAAAGGATTACAAAAAGAAATATACTTAATTTGTGTATGAATCCTGCAATATAAATTTTGTCTATTTTTTATTATAAATAATAAATACGTTTCTTCGCATGTTATTGTGTTAAAAACATTATTATTATTATTATTATTATTATTATTATTATTATTATTATTATTATTATTATATACAAAATATACAAAGTCACCCCCCCGCAAAAAAGAGCATTCATACCAAATATACTGTCTATTATAATCGACCTAAAAAAAAACCAAAAAAAAAAACAAAAAAATTATGATATATAACATTGCATGTATTAAGTATGTATGGCATACATTCCTCATTTGTAAACAAAAGGCCACGTGGTAACTTTGGGCTGGTGGTGAGTGGAGGTCACACCCTTGGCCACACCAAGTGTAGGGTCGGCTATTAGAGAGAGAGAGAGAGAGAGAGAGAGAGAGAAGTAAGAGGTATTTGTATAATAGGATGTGCAAGTCCTTGTTTCAAGATATAAAAAAGTAAACTAAATAGATAAAAGTAGACGCTACAATGAAGGAACAAATTAACAAGATATAAAGGTGTGATTCATAATCCTATCTGACCTAAGACGATGTTTACAACCTTGACTCACTATGGCCGGATTATCTCAGGTAGAGAATTATCAAAACGGAAATACCAAAGACTACAACTGATTCCTCATATCCCTTAGCTTGTATTTCAGAGCCTTTCGAAGATCTCATACAGATAATGGTAAAACACATTTACACGTGGATACAAATGGATATTTATTTATGTAACTGGTGTGAAGCTTCTATGTGTATCAGGTACTTCCCTCCATCATTTATATATATATATATATAATATATATATATATATATATATATATATATATATATATATATATATATATATATATATATATATATATATATATATAAAGTTTTTTGCCACGAAGGAAAAAATGAAAAAGCGAGATAGATAAGTACTTTCGATCCTGTTCGGACCCTTTACAGAGGGTCCGAACAAGACGAAAGTACTTGGCTCTCTCGCTTTTTCATTTTTTCCTTCGTGGCAAAAAACCTATATTTATACATAGCATCACGTTTTATATACTTCGTGATCAAGTTATTCATATATATATCTACATACATATCATATATAATATCTATATATATACATATATAAATATATATATATATTATACATATATAATATCCATATATATATATATAGATATTATATAATAGAATATATATTAATATATATATATCTATAAATATATATATATATCTATATATCATACTATATATATATTATATATATATATTATATATTATATATGACAATATATATATATATATATATATAGATCATATATATATATATAATATATATATATATATGAGATATAACGATATATATATAATATATATATTATATATATATCTATATATTATATAGATATATACCATTAAGGTGCACACGTTAGCTGCATGAAAATCCATTGTTCCTATAACTGTAAAACACTAGCGGTTATCATTGCTTGGCCAAGGTGAATTAATCATTATCGCATTCGATTACGCGCACCAGCAACAAATACACACAAACAAACAAGCACACACACATTGTGTGTGTGCTTGTTTGTTTGTGTGTATCTGCTGTTGGTGCGCATACTCGAATGCAGTAATAATTAGTTACATTTGCCAAGCAATGATAATTGCTAATGTTTTATAGTTATATATATATATATATATATGTGTGTGTGTGATATGTGTGTGTGTGTGTGTGCGCACGCGCGCGCGTGTAACATATAAATTTGAAACACTGGAGGATCTCCAGTGTCTCCAGTGTCTCAAATTTCCTTCGTAGCCGTAACTTTATATATATATATATATATATATATATATATATATATATATATATATATATATATATATATATATATATATATATGTATATAGTTGTAATCTCCTTATAATGTGGCATGCAAAGAATAAATATATTACGATATTTCCTTCTTGATTCACCTGAAAAACTGTAAATCTACAATTTTGGGTTATAGTATTACGCAATCTTATTTGAGAGAGAGAGAGAGAGAGAGAGAGAGAGATGAAGATTTTTGTATCAACAAGTATGTAAATTTTATTTGATAGAACGTAATTGTCTATGTCGCTTCAATAGGCCAAATTCCCCTAAGACCACCCCACCCGCCACCCCCCACCCCAAAGGACCAACCGTAGCCCTCGAGGAAGCACGCCTCATCTTTGATCATGAACTCGGCCTCTCGACTCCCCACCGCCTTCCGGGCCTTCCTGATAACCTTCCGTATGTAGCTCATTCATCCACCTAATCTCTCTCTCTCTCTCTCTCTCTCTCGTGTAAAACAAAATAGATAAATGTAGCAATATATACATAATTGGCTGAAGAGCAGTAAGCAAAAAATTTATGAAAGGCAGGCAGAGGTAGTCTGTTTTAGGTGCAGTCACACTAACCATGCGTCTCATTTCTGTCCTGGCTATGTCAAGGTCGTTGACGATCGCTAGTTGCCGTACAGCATAAAACTTTTTATATATATCTTTCAAAAAATGCTGTGTTTGTATATGTTTTTATTGAAAAATAGCACTTGTAAAGTTCAACACTTCGAGATACAAGATCGACTACATTTATTTTGTTCTCGTGCTACTTCAAAATTACAATTTGGCAACTCTTATAGGCTCAACTACCGCATCCAGTGTCGCCAACACTGGCTATAAAACTTCTGATTTCACCTGGAATTACACCTACTCATATAGTATATATACCTTCGTTATTTAGAAACCGTTGCTCAAAAAGCATTTATTCAATACCCATATAATATCATGAAAATTTACCTAGCAATTAATGCAAACACTAATGGATTCAGATATGATTAGGTACAAAATTTTCCATTTTAGTTAAGTAAAATAAACAGGCAGACATCGTTGCGTTTTTCTTTCCTCATATTACTAACATGATAAATGATAGTACTATGAGGAAATCCTTTCATGTCCATTTTAACATATAGAGAAGAACATGTACTTAGTTTTGAAATTACATACATTTGATAGTAATTACCCTTTTTTCATGGCTATAACATACGTTTAAGAAATACTTTCCCTGAACTAAAAATTCTCACTGCTCCAGTTCATCCAAGTGACCAAGAGCTTAAAACGACTACAGGGGACTACCTACAAAGAGCTCAAAGGGTTAATTCTAAAACTTTCTAGAAAGTATTAAAACCAGATTTCTTAGCATTATCCGATAAATATGTTATGGAAATATATCAGTAAAAATAATAATTAATAGCTTTATTCTCCTGCAAATTGTTGATTGTCACAACAATAGACACAAAATTAGTAAAAAAAAAAAAATGTGTTGACAACTAGATACAAGTCTTTAGTCTTCAAGGGCTGAATTAGATTGCGCAATTATGTTTGAATCAACTTACTTACAGATAGCTAAATGAGAGATAAATGGCAATTTCATTATATTTTTTTAAAGGTTTCAATCTTTAAATATGCTCTTATGTATACAAATACAAATAGTGCTGTGTTAGCTTGATGTATTTTAGAAAGAGAAAGTAAAGTATATTAAAATATATATAAAAAAATCCACTCGATAAAATATTCATCTCTAAATTCATGTCAAGCTCACAGAAACATTCGCCGATCTTTTCCTGTGTCGTAGCATTTGGATTCATGCATGCGAGACATTTCCTCCCCCTCCCCCAGGTGCTGTATCAATATGATTCATAAAACTACATAAACAACAATACCAAATCATATTGTGAAGGGATTGAACAAATCATCTGTAGTGTAGTATTTGTATTCAACTTCCCAAAAAGAAATCTATTTTTATTTACAAAGTCTGGACTTCCATGATGGACAGCCTCTCTGATATGAAAATCTCTCTCTCTCTCTCTCTCTCTCTCTCTCTCTACCAATATATATGGCATCCTCATTAAACATACACTTGTCTACATACTTCCGACATTACAGAAGCCGTCTAGAAATATTTTATTCTTGTTTGTTGTTCTTCTCTGGTGATCCTTCAGTTACTGAAAATTGGAAACTTTTTAATTGGGTTTTAGTATTATAAAATGACTTCACAGTTAGTATGATTATCGACGTTTCATTATTTTCATTAGAAATTCAATGAATTAATTGAGAAAGAAACAAACGCGATATTATTATTTTTTCCAGGCAAGGATATACATAAAATCAATCTTAGATATTTTTGCAATAATATCTGTTAAAAGAATATAAAACTGGTTCATATAAAAAACGGTATTAAATGAGTAAAAATTACACCAGTGAGTTAGATCAACTCGCATTTCCGAGGAAGGACAAACCGGAGGTTTCTCAGTGCTGAAATTCCGGAAGAATTTCCCCCACTGGCAGAATTTAGGTGACTCTGAGCGACAACACCTCGACTTTTTTTAGATTTAGAACCGCAAGAACTATCCTCCTCTCACTTATCCGGGAAAAAGTGTACGAAGAAGAGTTGTTTCTTTTCCAGGTAGTCTGTTCGTGACTCTGTTCTCTTCCTCCATGTCAGTGAATTTCGGAAGTTATCTTACTTTAGCAAGAAAAGCAGACAGAGCATAATAATAATAAAAGCAGCAACGACAACAACAATAATAATTATAACTCTTTATATATTAAATTTTCAAGTAGTTCTTATACTTCACATTATCAGAGAATCTTCCTGTCGTCCAAAATTGCATTGCTTCATAATATAATTTGAAATTTTCAATCAAATTCTATTACTTCAATCTTTAGACATCTTTAGCCTTTTCCAGTGCTGAAAATCCCATCTAATATTTATTTATTTATTTATTTATTTTTTTATTTATTTTATTTATTTTATTTATTTATTTATTTATTTATTTATTTTATTTTATTTATTTATTTATTTATTTATTTATTTATTTATTTATTTATTTATTTATTTGTAGAGGAGCCTGGGAATGAATGGATCAAATCTCTAATGTTTCTTCTTTTTACTTGTCGTTATAATTGAGCACTATTACTTTGTGGTCTAATTATTTCATATTTTCTTCGTTCCTGTTTATTTATTTATTTATTTATTTATTTTTATTTTTATTTATTTATTTATTGATTTATTTATTTATTTATTTATTTATTTATTTATTTATTTATTTATTTTATTTATTTTAATTTTGATTTATTTATTTATTTATTTATTTGTAGAGGAGCCGGGAAATGAATTGGATAAATCTCTAATGTTTCTTCTTTTTTACTTGTCAGTTATTAATCTGAGCACTATTACTTTGTGTCTATTTATTTGCATATTTTCTTCGTTCCCCTGTTTTTATTTATTTATTTATTTATTTATTTATTTATTTTTTAATTAATTTATTTATTTATTTTATTTTTATTTATTTATTTTATTAATTTATTTTATTTATTTATTTTATTTATTTTGTAGAGGACCGGGAAATTTGAATTGGATAAAATCTCTAATTTTTCTTCTTTTTTTAACTTTGTCAGTTATTAATTTAGCACTATTACTTTGTTGCTATTTTATTTTGCATATTTTTCTTCGTTCCTGTTTTTTTCTAACGTATCATCTTCGTTTGACTCTCATCTCCTTAACTAACTTTTAATGATGCAAAAATTTTTCTCCATTTTATTAGGTAACGCCAATGCCTAAATCCGTTGTGATTTTCGCAATTATTTATATTAATTCTTAATTTGCTTAATCAATTTGTTTAGAAGGACTTTAAGAATACTGAAATGTTAAAGGAACTGTAGCAGAGAAAATTTTCTTACCGCTTTTTTATACTTCTATTTTATAGTGAAACTAGAACATTTAATTTTCAGTTTCCTGAACAATAAACGAATCAGTGATGAAATTTTCTGATAGCCTGAAAGTATCGTCCAACATCCATTCCCCGTACTTTCCTGATATCTTATATTCAAGAGCAGTGGTTCTTAACCTAGGGGCCGCGCCCCACTATAGTAGTACCAATGTGTGGTGAAGGTTTTGGAGCGTCTATAAACGAAAACACACGGTGCCATATCTCAAGTCCTTTGAAGAGGCGGCCAAAGTCAAAGCTCTGTATTTCTTACTAATCCCCCAAGGGAATCATTACCCTAAAGTCAAAACCTATATATGTCCTGTACAGATGATCCTCCTTTCAGAGTCAGGTGAGGGGGAATGGACACTCCAATTGTCTTAAAACGGTATGCTGGTATAAGTTTATTTTTCCTTCATTCAGATATTTATCGTATAGTGTGTATTGGCATTGAAACACGATTTTTTTTTTTTTATTTCAACGGAGTACTCCTTTACCTTCATAAAAAGTTGACTTCAACATATTCTCTGCTTGACATCGTTGGTAGTCTATTTACTTTCCTTGAATGATAAGGAGCATTATCCATCACAATAGTTGGTTGTATGTTCGGGAGTAACTGGCAACGAAACCATTTTTCAAACATTCGTGATTCATTTGACGGTGATAATCACCATCATTTCTTCACTTTATAAGGTTAATATTAATGACTGGTTTAGCACAATATTCATCAGGATCTGTGTACAACAATCATGACTCAATCATTTTCGGAGCAAATTTATTCATTTTAGTTACGAAACTGCTCCCCTTACTTCATCAAATATTTTAGTAGATTGATGTTTGGCAACGCCAGACCAAGGACTTTTGTAGGTGTGCATAGAAAAGAGCTACAAAAACATTTTATTCAACTAATGACAAACTTGAATTTAGTAAGCATAACATTCTAAAATTACCTTATGATGAAAGGTTTTTAGATATTCCTGAAATTTTAAAGATTTTTAACATAAATGTTGTTTTCAGCAATATTAATGTCAAGAGTTTAGTAATAAAAAATTCTCCTAAAGATCTTCCAGGCTGCATATATGAAATTCCTTGCAAAAAGTGTGATAAAGTCTATTACGGACAGACCGGTAAATCTCTTTCACAACGTCTCAAACAGCACCAATATTCTGTGAGAACTGGGCAAATATCGAATGCATTAGGATATCCTCCTTGAAATCAGCCGCTCTTTTCACGTTATAAGCATTATTGGTGAGCGGTTCCAACAATGGAACCAGATACTTAGCAAGTTTATAATTGGGCGTGTTTAATGAAGACAGTATAGGTCTGAGTGGTACTCCCTCTTTATGAATCTTAGGAAGGCCGTACATGATCCCGTATGTAGAGCCTGTAACGAAAAGGTTTTCGAAGGTGTTTTCCTCTATGATGTTGTCACGTTTCATTACTCTGAGGAACCTATTAATTTTGTCTTCTATTTTGGTAGTGTTTTGTAAATTGGGCGTACCCAATCTCTGGAATCTTGATGTTTCATTGAGAATTGAGTGCATTTTATGAATATAATCCTGCTTATCTAAAACTACAGTTCCCTTACCCTTGTCAGGTCGCATTATAATTAAACATGCCCAATTATAAACTTGCTAAGTAAACTGGTTCCATTGTTGGAACCGCTCACCAATATTGCCTATAACGTGAAAAGCGCTGCTGATTTCAAGGAGGATATCCTAATACAGGACTCCGACCTTTTTATGGTCAGTTTCGACGTAGAGTCCCTGTTCACTAATGTTCCTGTTGAGGAGACGATCGAGATCATACTAAACAAACTTTTTCCATTACCTGATTCCCTTTTTAACGGTTTTAATAGACACTTATTTAAACAAATTTTAGAATTGGCCGTGCGGGACACAGTCTTTATTGTTAATGATTCTTGTTTCTGACAGGTGGAGGGGATGGCAATGGGAAGCCTTTTAGGCCCTACCTTCGCCAATATTTTCATGAACTCCCTGGAGGAGATAGTATTTGACAATTGCCCCTTAGTTTTCACCCATTATTTTATAAGAGGTATGTAGACGACACCTTTGCCTTGTTTAAACACGATTTTAACGCCGACTCCTTCTTAGAATTCATTAATGCTCAACACCCCAATATAAAGTTTACAGTAGAGAAAGAAACTCACAACTCTCTATCATTTCTTGATGTACGTGTCACTAGGGAAGATGCTGGGTTTCAAACCAGCATTCATAGGAAAAATACTTTTACAGGGTTGGGTACCAATTTTTATAGTTCATGCAATTTAAATTTCAAATTGAATACTCTCTCTACCCTCCTCCACAGGGCGTACTCTCTGACTTCCACCTGGTCAGCTTTTCATAAAGAAGTGGAGTTTTTGGGAAATTTCTTCCGCAATAATTGTTTTCCATCCCATTATTTCCATAGAGTCCCAACCACTAAAATGAAACCGTCTATTCCCATATATACCGCTCCAAGTTATGTATTTATGCTAAGTTCCCTTTCCTTCACGATAAAAGTTTTCAAAAGAAATTCATGAATTTAATTCATAATGAACTGCCAGCAGTTAATTTGAAGTTGATCCCACGAAATCCTCTTAGTATACGTTCTTTTTTCAGAGTGAAGGACAGACTGAGCCCTTCCTTGACATCCAACATTGTTTATAAATATACCTGTCCCAGATGTAGTCTGGGAACCTACGTTGGATGTACGAGGAGGCTTCTCAAGGTCCGTTTCTGCTCCCATCAAGGTGTCAGCTTTAGGACAGGATGCAGATTGTCCAATCCCGAATTATCTAATATTCGGAATCACTATCAGCTTTGTGGTGCCCGCTTGGACATCAATGATTTTAAGATTATTGGATCAGCAAGTAGAGACAACGAGTTGATGGTGCTGGAGTCCCTTCTTATTAAGACCAATGTACCAACACTAAATACCCAAATGTCGTCCACACAACTGTTTTTAGCATAACTGCCTGTTCCACGCAAAACTGTTTTTAGCATAACTGCCTGTTTGTTTTACACTCCAAAGGGTTCTGTTTAGTCATCTTCTTATGTTAATTTTTTCTGCCTTTTTAGTCACTTTTTAACTCTTACCTTGGTAGGTGATCCTTTCAAGTTCTCGTTTTAATTTGTATTTGTAAATGTCAAATATCTGTTGCACTTTTTTAGACTTTTTATGAGTGAGTGATGATTTTAGTATTCTTAATATATAATTTCCAGCCTTGAGGATGCATCATGTGATGTGAAACGTCGGTGTAATAAACGATACCTGTGAAAGACATGCCTTTACCTCTTCAACGTGGATGTTGGTCGGGTCTGCTACCCTTATGATTCTTCTAATTATATATATATATATATATATATATATATATATATATATATATATATATATATATATATATATATATATATATATATATGTATATATATATATATATATATATATATATATATATATATATATATATATATATATATATATATATATAGTATATATATATATATATGCACACATTACATATACATATAAGGCAATTTCTGCCTTTCTGCCTGTCTCTTCGCTTTGCTCGCCCAGACGATGAAAGTTAGGGGTACCAATTTTTTACCATATATTCCCCTCCCACTACCCAGGAAGGTATTAGTCATCTTCTAAAATTCTAGGGGCCATTTCTTAGGGGGTCGTAACACCATCTTTTGCATAACCCTTAATTTTATTACATCTTTGGAGTTGACATTTATGTAGAAGCGTTTCTATATAGGTACAAACAGACTCTCCACAATATGGGGCCATAAGGCACTCTCAGTAAAAGTCATTAAGCGTCATTAAAATATTTTTTTTTTATGAAAAAATATTTTCCTCGCAATGGTTTTAGGTTTCAGGTGTCTGCTTCAGGATAAGGTCTTTTATTAGTTTTCAATAGATTTTTGACACTAACTTTATACTGACAAAGCATTATTGTTGTCCCGAAAACTAAAACCATTGCGATGAAAATATTTTCTAATAAGCCTTCTTTCCTTAAGTAATATCTTTTTAAACTGGGAAAATGGTATATTGATCACTCATTCAACATACATCTTTGGACCCATATGTTTCGCACATATACCGTGTTAGGGAAGACGAAAAATATTCTTGATTAATTGAAATTGAATATCATTGCGCTTTTATGAGAAATTATTGTTATTTTTATGTTAAAATTTCAAGCAATGTTGTTCTCTGTCAGCGAAAGTAAAAAATACAGTATTTATCCGCATTCGAAACATCAGATTACAAGATCACGCCAATGAAAGTTTCAGACTACAAGGTCACTTACGTACAATACTTCAGATCTCGTTCTTCTGTTCACATTACTATTAATATTGCATTATTATATACGGCCTAAAACTTGTAACACCTCTGAAAATATAGTATGCATTCATAGTAAATCGTCTGTTACCTGGTACTTCATTAACAGTACGTGTTTTACTTTTTTTTTAATATTTTAAATATATACAAGGTATAATGGGTTTGATATCCTTTTTAAATATATTATATCAAATTTTTATTATTATTATTATTATTACTATTATTATTATTATTATTATTATTATTATTATTATTATTATTATTATTATTATTATTATTATTATATTATTATTATTATTATTATTATTATTATTATACTAAAAAAGACATTTCTCAATTCACATAAAGCTTCAAGTCAACCACACCGTCTGTTCCAAAATCAGTTTAAATATTCCCCTGGCGTCTGTCCGTTGAAGGGAAACGTCTTACTTTAGAGTGGTGTGGGGTTTGGGTAAACGTTTCTGGGGATTGGTTCTTTCTTCTTTCAACTTTTTTTATGTTGAAAGTAAAATTTTCCTTTAAATTATACCGGACCATAATTTAGTGTTTTATTTCGAAATTAAAGTAACATAGAGTTAATTGTACGCTGCTTTTCCTATCAATAATACAGTTTTAAGGGTTTTGTTTGCTGTTTATTGATTTATCTTGAATGTATTTTTATATTAAGAAGAACGCGATTTGTTGTTTTGTCCATAACATAAATAGAATTTCTCACAACAAAACCTAAACAGGCACTGCAGTATGAAATGAATGTTTAATAACCTTTAATTATTATTTATTAGTATCTTTATATAATCAATTAATCCTTTTTCATCTTTATAAAATATTGCATGACGTGAATAGTCATGTAATGATTATTGAAATCATAACAATTTGTGGCGTTAAACAAATTTGTTTTCTCCAAACCTTGAGGGTAAATGGCAATAAAATAAAAATCATCAACGAAAGTATTACAGTAAAGTTACGAATAAGGAAATACAGTTCCTCCAAAAAAAGGACTATGCAAAATATGTAGCTTTCCTAGACTCCAGGAGATATACTCAGCTTTCATGCTAAAACGGTTGCAAACGACCTCGACCATTCTTCATCGATTTTGGGAAAGGGACGGGTGGGTTGGCGGTTGGGTGGAAGGGAAGATCTGTCTTTTCATCCTAGAATGTTGAAGTTATCCTGCACAATTAAGGTGAAAACGCACGAAATGATTTTGGAATGCTGTCCATATGATTTTAAATTTGACCAATTTTACTACAAAAAAAAATATTTTTGAATAAATCAAAAACTAATTTTTTATATCATTAATCAGCAATTTAAGCGTTTAACTAACGTAACTGGATATCGAAAATATTCTCTTCAATGGAAGTAGGTTACGTGACAATCTATTAAAACAACAATCAATAAAGCTCATATTGAGGAAAGTAATGAATTTTGTTTTCATTCCAGAAAAATCTTTGTAACAAAAAGTTTATAATATTAAGGAAATTAAGTTTTAAAGCTTCATATATTCCCAATAGTGATCTACAAGATCGACATTCAAAGAATCGCTTGAACAGACCCGACAACACAGGTAAACAATTCAATGGCCGAGCATGTTAATACAAACTATCATTCAATCAAATGCACAAACGCAAAAGATAAAAATAGTTTATTATAATAATACTCTGGTATAAAGTACATAGAGTCCAACTTTATAAAATTAAGTGTTAGTAAGATCGTCAATATCAGTCACCGGATGTATAAACTTGATATATTCATCTTAAAACAATAATAAACAAAAATAGATTTTAAGGAAGATAGCAGGCATGGGATGAGGACAAAGGTGAGAGGCTGATGTCATAGATAAACAAGATTTGTAAATAGAGAACTAACCTCCTTCTAAAGAGTTTGCTACACTACGCACTTTCCTAAACTTATCCGACTTGGATATTTTTGTCTGTAACTATATATATATATATATATATATATATATATATATATATATATATATATATATATATATATATATATACATTATATACATACATACATATATATATATATATATATATATATATATATATATATATATATATATATATATATATACCATATATACATATATATACTAATATATATATATATATATATATATTATATTATAATATATATATATAAAATAATATATATATATATATGTCGCATATACGTATATCCACATATATATCATACAAATCGTAGATAAAAATTAATGTGGTAATCGCTTGACATTTTAGATTCTAACAAAAGCTTTTATTTCTATTCAATATAATTCAGAGAGTATTTTACTACTTCCAATGAAAGGTCGTTGAAAAATTTAGAAAGGATGAATCACATTTTGACGGTGTAACTTTAAATTGTAAGGCATTTGGTAATAACCTGATAATACCTGCGTAGTATACTTAGCATTACATTAAAATTATATGTAATCTTAAGTAGTAATTGTTTAGAGTAAAAATAGTTTCTTTTCTGAGGTTTCGTTCTCGGTAGCCTCTCACCTGTTCCACTAAACTTTGATTGGTTACTTTTGCTTGGCTGAGAGCTTTTGCCACCTTATAGTTAAATAAAGAAGAAACAGACATAACCGAGAGAAAAACAATATGAATAAGGAACTTTAGATTTCGTATATCGGATATTATGCGGAAATTGATGTCTTCTCAGAGTTTGGAATACTTGAATTTCTAACTTTTAGATACATTTTATTATAGTTTAGACAATGAATGAAATAATGTGTTAAATTTTTCTGGAACTACATTTCGCAACAAGTACTTATGAGAGGACTTTCTTGTCTATGCAACAAATTCTTTCTTGTCAAATGTCAGTACATCTAGGAAATAAAAAGAGATGGATCTAAAGCGGCGTAAAATTTAGGGATTTTGGTTACTAAACAAGGAAAAATAACATACAAAATATCTCAGATCATATATATGTGAGAAATACGCAGATTAATATATTGGAAAGATTGATATTTTATTATTATTATTATTATTATTATTATTATTATTATTATCTATTGGAAGGAGACCCTCTTTCAAACAAGTCTTATTGAAAGATATTGCTGCATCAGCTGCATTCAACTTGTAAGTAGTCTTCTCTATTTTTCTAATAATAGCTTTCTCTCTGCTATTACAACTGGCGAGTATTGCGCCGATATTACTCATCAGGAGCAGTCAATTCCAGGGATAATTGTCACAAATTTATTTATTTGTTACAGTAAAAGAACAAATAGGTCAAAATATAAGTTAATATATTGGCCAACGTTTCTCTCGGTATCATCCGAGTATGATCACGGCAGTGGATCGGAGCAGACTGTTGTTGCTGTCAGGATCTACTCAATATATAGCGGCAGGTCAGCAGGGGTTCAACCGCTAGCTGCGTTTTCATTGGCCGCTTCTCGTCGTTGAAGGTTGCGAAGTTGCAGCCTAGCAGACCGTCGAGGCTGGCGCAAGGCTTCCCTGGGCGTTGTGTCACGACGGGTCGCGATGTCATTGGCTGCTGGCTGCTCGTCTCATCTGGTATTCTTAGATCGGGGGTGCCGCTCGGTCTGGTATTACTTGTATTTATACACATAGGTTTCCTTAAGTTGGTGGGGAGGAAGAGCACTTCCTGAGTCGTATTCAATGAGGGCTTCTCTTGCTGTATGAGGAGTGCCTCGAGGAGTCGCAAGCGTCGCTGGTCAGGAGCCCTCCCTATTATCTTTATTTTCTTGATAATGCCGTCGCGGGAGATAGCTTCCTGGTGTGCTGTCGTGATATGGTTTTTAATCGCTCCTTGTACGTGGCAGGAAATCCTCATGGACAGTCTCATAGAAGTCATACCAACGTAAGAGCCGGGACATCCACGGACGGGGCATAAGAATTGGTAGACTACATTCGACTGTTTCAAGAGGTCTCTTGCTGGGGGGGTCGGGTTGTTCTTCATAATAAGGTCCCGGGTACTTCGATTTTGGTAATAAATTACAAGTTCAAGTTCTTTGTCGGCTTCGGTGGGGGTCACATTCTCTTTGATTATTTTCCTCAAAGCATCTTCGTCCTCACGGTGACGTGCGTGCATTCTGGCTTTGTAATACAGCTTGATCTTCTCATGTGGGTGGGGCTGCGGTCTCTCACTCTCGCCGTACCACCGATCCAGCGCTGTTCGGATTTCTTTATTAATAAGTCGATTCGGATACCCGTTATTAACGAGTACCTGAGTGACTCGGTCGAGTTCTTTGTGAGTGTCCTGCCAGGAAGAACAGTGAGTAAGGGCCCTCCGAATGTAGGCCCTGACTGTGGTTTTCTTGAACCGCGCAGGGCACTCGCTGTCGCTGTCGCCATTCAGGACAAAGCAACGAAGGCCAGCTCCCCTTTCTCGACGTCCTCGTCTCCAAGACCGACGATGGCCTAAAAACCTCCGTGTATACAAAGCAAACAAACCGTCACTGTCATATTAGGAAAAATATCAAAGTAGTTGCGACGAATGCCAAAGTTGTCTTCACTTAGTTAGTTGAATTTTAATTATATCATTTTTCAATGGAAAAATGGTGATAGAAAGTAATTTTTCGAGTTACTTGTGGAAACCCTTTCCTTCAAGGATACTAGCAGTCCACCTCATGGCAAAAACCCTATTTACAACTACTACTACCACTACTACAAAGTGTAAACATGGAGTATTGGTTATATTTCATTGTTGCCAGAGGTTGAGACTTTTTCACGAATAGTCGAGTATCCACAGAGAAGGAGAAAAATTAATGCCGTCATAAGTTACGTCATTATATCTTGGAAAGAATTTCCACTGAGTTTGCTGGCGTTGTCTACAAGAAGTTCCTCTTATAATTACCAGAATTATGCAACTTTCGTAATACAGAATACAGTATAAAAAAAAATAGGTAGGGATTTAAGATACCCTGTGGCAAAGTGTCATCTTTGACAAGTTCGTTGATG
>NC_087220.1:17971543-17978965 GCF_015104395.2 Macrobrachium nipponense | reverse complement strand
AAGTTCGTTGATGAAGTCTTATCCCGAAAAAACACCGGACACCGGCTGTAAATCTCATAGTAGTCCATATTTCCCCCGAGAGAATTACTGGACTGGTATATATTCCCTCCCTTCAGTCTAGAATTCCCCCCCCACCCCCCCCCCACCCTGAATATTACAATTAAATAAGAAAGAGGAGCAATTTAAAGATACTTTATTGATTTAAAAAAATATCTATGCTGTGATTTTGAATACAAGTGTATAACTATATCTAAATACAAGTTTTTCTTTGACAATACATCTGCACATATCTAAATACAAGAAGTTCATAACTATATATGAAATTTTTACAAGTCCTTTTCCACTATACAACTGGACTTATTTTACAAGCTCAAGACCCAATAGCATGAACCTCTCTTATAGTACACTTTCCAAAAAACAAAAAAAAAAAAAAAAAAAAAAAAAAACTGGCATCTTCATCAAAGTAACATCTCAAATCCTGTAAGACATATTTCATGGATAAAATTTTTCCATTCACATTTTCTGGTCTGCATTCAATCACATCTTCAGATAATTTCTGATAACTGTACATCACTGTTGATTCTATTACATCTTGTTCTCAGACAAAATTACAGTCATCTCTGACACCACTCAACATGCATCATTTTCATCAACAGTATTATATATCTTCAAATATATAGAATGATAGGTGTTTTTAAGTGTCTTTCGTAGACATTTGGTCTTGCAAGCATGGTGAAACCGCTCAGTTTTCTCTTCGGGAATTGTGACATTTATATATACATACATACATCATATATATATATATATATATATATATATATATATATATATATATTATATATATATATATATATAGGATAAGGTGAAACGGATATGGGTTCCAGGAAATGAAAGGTTCATGGACTGTGAACATCTGGTATAGTTTCAGAGGATATTAGAATATATTGAGTGTTTTAATATAAAGTGACAAAGTATTTGTTAGCAAATTCTGATCATACTTTCTGCTATTGAACACCTAAGTACTTCGTCATAATTTTAGGTTATTATCCTGACATAGGTATGACAGGTATTGAATAAAGCTTACACTGTCAATCACTAGTGCACATATACCTGAGGTTTACAAAAGGGGGTCTCTTTCGACTGGCGGTATAGCAGAAAACGATGCGTGGATTCATACAGATGCAATAAGTTCTTATGAAGCTCTAATTTTCATTCCATATTATATGTCTGCTTCGTTTCTGGAAAAGTCAAGACGATGTCGACAGGCGCATGTCTGAATATTTCTCGTAGTTCATTGAGAATGGAATCTCAAGTAAATACCTATACCGTTTGCGATGAGTCCCTAACAAATATTATTATATTATCAATCCCATTATTCTATGCAGTTAATTTTTGTTTTTGGCTTCGTGTAATTATAGCTTTAGCTTATTTGCGAACAAGAATTTTACTTTATTTTGCCTTTTATTTATTCTATAGTTACCCATTGTTAGAGTTCCAGGCTGACGTTCTTTAAAAAAAAAACTTGAACAAGAAATATCTAAATCGATAAAGAGGTTTAGTTTATTTTCTTTTATATTTTACCTTGAACGTTTTCTTATCTTAATGAAATATTCTGTAATCAATGTCGTCCTCATTGTATGACCATGGTAGAGTATACCAAAAAAAGAAAAAAAATAATGTGTACATGAGTTATTATCGTCATTTATGCTTTTATTATGCACCCCATAACTAAAGCAGAGAAAAGTGAGAATGATGTAAAGTGGATGTATAATAATAACTTACCCAGAGCGTGGTAAAAGGTGCGTTCAGTATCTTGGAAGCATATTTACCAGACATCATAAACCTAGACAGGAATTGCTTTCTATGTCATGAAAACTGGAGGGACCATTTTAGCGGACGTTGCTTATAACCTTCTAAAAGGAAGTGCACTAATATTCTTTTACAGGTCGGTCAGACACGATTGGTAATAGTCATTATTTTCATTATTTCTAGTGATTAGCTTAAATCTATTTTGGTCTGATTACATACATTCCAAATTCATTATTTCATAATTAACATAAATTAAATTTGTTTTATAGAATATCCTGTAAAATCGATTAGGTAAAGTTCTATCAATCCCAATATATAATTTCCTACAGCATCGACAGAAATGAGATAATTCATGATAGTTCTTATTCATTCAGAGGTTATCATATAAAAGTAGTCTATATTTATGATATAACCAGCTGAGTTTTACGATATCAGATACCTACCAAATATCATGACGTTTACCTTGACATAGTACAGATATGACGGCGACATAAAATGCTTGTGACCACGGGATCGCAACCCCTTGGAGTTTTTAAAGCTTTTGAATGGTCTTGTTCCATCCAAAAAGTTCAAATTTTAAGTTTAGCAGAATAAAACCATACCACTTCTTGACACAGTCGTTATGAGAACTGGCAACGAATTCAGATTAAAATTACACCGGAAACCAACAGCAGTGAATGCTTTCATTCATAAGTTTTCCAGCCATCACCCCAAAATAAAACGGTCAGTCTTCTCAGGGATGTTTTTACGAGCATACAGAATTTGTTCTCCTGGATTTTCAGTAGTGGAAATTCAGAATATATATGAAATTACAGGAGACTTATGTTACCCAGGGTATTTTATTGATAGTTTCCTCCAATGTGCCAAAAAAACATTTTATAGTCACGAAAGATGAAGTAATTTTGAAATTGAAAATATTTTAGTTTTGCCATACTGTTGTGAATTTTTATCAATTGTGCGTAGCCTGAAATGTCAGAAAATTCATGTTGTTTTTGGTGATAATTCGTCTGCCAAGTATTCATTGTTGTGTAATAAATCAGTAATGCCAGCAGGAGGGGTGTACACCATCAATTGCTCAACTTGTAATTCACCTCTTATTGGGCAATCTGGTAAGGAACTAAGTAAGAGAGTTATGCAGCATAGATATAATGTACAGTTTACATACAGTTCAAGTACCATCTTTTGTCATGTAAGGGACTTTGAACACTCTGTAGACTAGAATTCGGATGAAGTACATTTTAAAAGTTTTTCAATGCATGCCAGATTGTTAGTAGAAGGATGCCTCATTAGTTCTTTTAGGAACGTGAATTTGAGCGATGGTGTTTTTAAATGGACGAATTGTTGAAAAGGTTATTCTTAATGACTTAAAAGTTAAACGAGTTGTTAGATATTTTACAAACAGATAGTTTTATAATATGATTTGTAGTAACTGCATATTTCCGCTAAGTAGGTTTTTTTTAACAATGTTTATTTATATATTTAAGAAATTTGTTAAATTGTGTTATTGTTTTCTGTAACCTCATATTGCTTTCATGTGTAAGTTGTTTTGTTCAAAATTGTTTAACACCCTGAAGATGACTTTGAAATAAAAGTTTAAAGTCTTGGTATCTTCTTCTTTCATTATTCACGTGAGGATAGCTTATATACACAGACCCACACACATATAACAAGGTAGAAACCAGAAAACATTGGAAGTCAAATTACGTTTTTAATACTTATACTCTGTTTTTCTCCATCTGTCCATCCGCCTGTGGTGTTCGCGCAAGGTAACACTGCATGCTGGGCTTTAAATAGTTACGCTATGTGTAAGTTTTAGGTAATAAAAGGGTATCTGGGTGTACATTTGCAACTGAAAAGTGTTTTAATAATTTACTGTATGAGAATTACACCGTTAATATTCGAAATAGGATACTATTTAAAGCCCGGGACGCAGTGTTACCATGCGCAAACACCACTGGCGGATGGACAGATGGAAATAAACAGAGTATAGTTATGATCACCTATGGAGTCACTTTGACAGCTTCACCGAAGAATCCAAATCACTACTTGCCCTCCAGCTCCAGACGAAACAAAATTAACTTTAGAAAGAATTCTTTCTTCTCCTTAATATACAAATTTCTGTCGCCAATAACTCAATTTTTGTATCATAAACATCTCATCCGTTATTCTAACTGCTCAACACAATGGATCACTCTGCTTTGCAATACCCTATTCGACAATTGACCGCTGTCCTCTTTAAATTCTGGAATTAACGCTGATAACTCGGTTATAGCACCATTCAGAAAACATATATGGATTTGCCTTAGTGGCCTTAATGATATACTCACCAATCAGATAGTTGATAGCACTAATAGAGAACAGGGAAAGATCAATGTTAGCAGTTACTCTTAGACACCATCTTGACTATCAGGGAAAATGACAAGGAAGGCTGGATGATCGAACATGCCCTTGAAAAGTTACTGTTCCCGAGATGTTCCTAACTACCTTGAATGTCTTCAACCTTTACATAGAATAGCAATAAAGTTTTATAGTAATGTAAAACTTTAATGTACTTTTTATTTTTGTTATCATTTCACTATATTCAACACTGAATCTTATGATATACCTACAGTAGGTTCCAGTGATGATATTTTTAGGTAATGACTATTATTGTACAGTATATACGAAGTGTATCGAAACTATTATAGAAATATACTACTGAAAGTACTTACTAATCTAAGAACCTGGAATGAACGAATGGATAAAGCTTATCCATCTATATCAAAGAGAGGGAATATAATGTATTCCATTATACACAGTATCTCGACAACTAACAAAACCCATTTCTACAGATAACCCACAGCATCTACAGCAAGGGAAACAAATATGTTTGCAATTTCAGGGGCTCAGACGATGTCGTTGCTCGTGTCTGTTATCTCAGTAAATTACCAGGGAGAGGTGATCCTTAAGGGTAATTTCGTTGGGCGGTTTCATGGAGATTTGCATTATACGTAGTGGACGAAAGTCCAGCAGATCAAGGGTTTCGTATTTACAAAATCCAATTGAGAGAGAGAGAGAGAGAGAGAGAGAGAGAGAGAGAGAGAGAGAGAGAGAGAGAGAGAAGTCATTTATCGAGCTCCTTACAAGATCAGAAAGGAAGTTTTCGTGATATAAATCGGGCATAATTCTATTTTGGTTTCAATTTCTGATACCCGCAACGTTCTCTTATGACAAAGGCGTAGCTTCTTACTTGAACCTGAAGCAGAATAAGGAGGGAAAAATAGAATGAATTCGCGGATCTCGAGTCTCATTACGTGAAGCGCATTAAGAGGGAAACTCTCACATTTTAGCGAAACATGAGACGTTTCGTAGCATCTTTTGATCTCGAGAGTTAATCCTGACAAGGTATGAGAGGACACCCGCTCTGTTTATTGACACAATAACTAGATAATGTTACACAGAGATGTAGCAAGTATTAGAACGAATAAGGAATGTAAAGACTCAACTATTTTATTTGTTTTCTGTAACAGATATTCATTCTAGATTTAGCAGTGAAGGTGTGAATGTGGCCGTCATTCATCTATTTTTTGGTTTATTATGCTACTACCTTACCAGAGAACAAATTATTTATTTAAAGAAGCACAAACTACTAAGAGATTCAAAGCCGATGGAACACTGTTTTTCGGTAACACCTTTTTATTAAAGCATCGGATTAATGTGAAAGTTGGCAAGTGCATGTTTTATAACCCTACCTAATTTTCGCAAGTATTATTTAGAACCAATTTAATAGTTCTGGTACTTATCAGAGTAAAAGTGAGTTTCCTATGCCAGAGCCATCAAAATCGTAGGTAAAGGGATTTGAAAATAATATTGACGTTACCCTATGACAACATTAGGCTCCACCCACAATGAAGAGAAGTTTACATAAAAGGAAAACGACTCTTCACTGTGGCTCTGGCCACTTGCCGATGATATTCAGTAATTGATACTAGTACCCATCCAAGGCTTCAGCGATGTCAGTGATGGTGAGCAAAATGTATCATCGTCCCCTTGATCGCGATATCATTCTCAAAAATTTTACTATTACTATTATTACTATTATTATTTTGGTCTATCACAGTCATCCTATTCGACTGGGTGTCTTTTTATAGTGTGTGGTTCCGGGTTGTATCCTGCATACTTAGGAGTCCATCACTTTCCTCACTATGTGTACTGTTTGTTGGAGCACACACGTCTGCATGAGTCCTGGAGCTACTGCGGCATCTAGCTTTTCCAGGTTCCTTTTCAGGGATCTTGGGATCGTGCCTAGTGTTCCTATGATTATGGGTACAGTTTCCACTGGCATATCCCATACCCTTCTTATTTCTATTTTCAGGTCTTGATACTTATCAATCTTTTCTCTCTCTTTTTTTTCTACTCTGGTGTCCCATGGTATTGCAACATCAGTGATTGGAAATTTCTTCTTTATTTTATAAATCAACGTCATATCTGGTCTATGTGCACTTATCACCCTAACTGTGCTGCTGCCATAGTCCCAGTAGATCTTCGCTTGATCGTTTTCTATCACTCCCTCAGGTTGGTGTTTGTACCACTTGTAACTGCAAGGTAGCTGATGTTTCCTGGCCTAGAATCTTCCTGAAAACATTAAACACAGTTGCTTCTGAATAATTTTGTTAGCAATACAGAACTCGATCGAACTTGTAACAGCCTCTTTCTCCCTAAAGAAGCTTATAGCAAAACGTTAAACCAACCCTCTCTCACTCTCCAGACATTACAGTTATCCTCCAGATAATTCCTGATCATTAGGAATAAACAGGTATAGCAACATAGTCGAATGTCCCCTCTTCATTTTTTCACGGCACCGATTGTTTCACCTCTTGCTTTATCTTATGAATCGAATAAATCATTCGTCTCAACAGATGCAACACTTTCTTCTTGATATAGATTTCTTAAAGATTAGTTGGTTTAACGCTCTTGAATGCATTTCAACTTCTCAAAGTTTAGCTGTTGCTGGTGGTATCATGTTAATTCATTTCTGGAAAAGAAGGGCTATGGAATCTCCTTGTATTCTTCAAAAATGTTAATGAATTAATATAATTAGAGGTTTACACTCCGAATTTAAGCACTTTATAACTGTTGTAACATGCAACAGAATTAATTGCTATGAATCACTTGCAATGGAAGTTCAAAACATGCAAAATCCATAACGAGTTTTTTTAGTGATTTCCTTTTATAGTGAATTAAAGCAGACACTAAGCAAGGTTTACTGTATTTGTTTATTTTTTAAGGAAAATATGAAAAAATTATGATTCTAGAAATCATGGGGTACTTTTCCATCTCTCAGTAAAATTTTTTTTTTTTTTTTTCGTGTTTGTAACGTAGTTTGTCGAAAAACCTAATAATCAGGTTTTCTGTAGCTAATAAAAAGGATAATTGAATGACAATAAAAGGAGTTAGTTCTTTTGATGAAGGCAACAGGCCAAATACTCATGAAAATTTTTCAGATCTAATGTACTTTGATTTAAAGCACACTTTTAGCTCGTAAATAAAGTGAAAGAAATGTGTTGGATGTGAAAAATCAATTGTATATTATGATAGGTATGATTTCATGATAATTGCTACGAAATAACAACT
>NC_087220.1:17956543-17966543 GCF_015104395.2 Macrobrachium nipponense | reverse complement strand
CATTAATTCAAGACAAACTGCAAAGTTGAAATCACACCTGTGACTCTTGTAACAGTAATATTCCTTTACTGACCAAAATTTTCCTAAATGGTTCTGCTTCATTAAACAATCATCACAGTATTATTTACCGGAATTCTGGCAGCAAATTAGCAATTCAATGTTATGATGACGTATCTTCGCCAGAGAGACAATATTTTTGGATTGCAACATGTTTACATCTTCAATGGCAAACAGACCTGTTTTTACTAAGAACGCTTTTTTCCTTCTTCATTTTTGATATTTTGATATTACAAAAATCACGAGAGTAAAGAGATACTGTCGTGAAAGGTAAGTTCTTTGAATTTCACATTTTCTTCAATGAAAATCATGTTTAACTACATAATCAAGGACAATCTTTCTTTAACCTTCTGTGAGTAAACATATTCAACTCATAGTGCTTCCATTTCCAAGAACATTTTGTCAATTTTTTTTCTTAGTAGGTTGTCACTTTATGTTACTTTAGTATGTGCATGAAGATTTTCCTTAAGGCAAGCATATTCTAATATGCAAGATAGTACTGGTGGCCAAATATAAAGGATAACAAAACAATTATATCGTTTGTTTCTTGGGAAGAGCTCCGAAATTTACAGACAAATTCTCTTAAACTAAATTATTTCATATTTCACAAGAATAATCATACAACGATGATTTTCATAGAAGGCTAAGATGTTGTCATGATATTACACAGAAAGATACCGAATATTATTTATTTTTAATGGTCATTGATCTTCTTAAAAGATTTATAATTTTTTTACAAGATACAAGTGAATTTCACTCATAATAAGTCTTAAGCTTATTACTTTGTTAAGGGAAGTCATTTAGCAACCTGGATGTGCTTTTTTTATAATGACGATCATTGCGGAATGTCTCTTTTTAACAATGCTGATATTTTTCCGGTTTAATTTCGTTTGCTACCAGAGAGAGAGAGAGAGAGAGAGAGAGAGAGAGAGAGAGAGAGAGAGAGAGAGAGAAATATTGATTGCCAATAAGAAGCCGCTATGTTATTAGCGAAGTCACTGAGGATGTGGATGGTACCCTGGCTAATAATGCATTACATAGCGGCTTCTTATTGGCAATCCTTTCTCTCTCTCTCTCTCTCTCTCTCTCTCTCTCTCTCTCTCGTCTCTCTTCTCTCTCTCTCTCTCTCTCTCTTCTCTCTCTCTGGTAGCAAACGAAATGAAACAGGGGAAAAATATCAGAATTGTTAAAAAGAGACATTCCGCAATGGTAATCAGCTTCCAAACTGAAATCCTCTGGAGGGCGAGAATAACATATCGTTCTGCTCCAAGGTCTTTCAGGAGACAAATAATTTAGCAGCTTACTTGAAATTATAATTATCCTTAAATAAATGACGAGGGCTTGAAGAATCTTACTATTGAATTAGTGAGTTTAGCACGTTTTCTGTTCCTTTTAGCTAAATGGAATTTATTACTGAAATGTATAAAATATCAGATACAATTAACGTGTTTTAAAATTAGATGATGTTATTTTGTACGCTCAAAGACATAAGTTGTCGTGACAGTGGGATTTCACCTTACAGTAATTATTATTATCATCTTATTTATATATATATATATATAATATATATATATGATATATATAAGATATATATATATATATATATTATATCTATATATATTTTTTTTTTTTTTTTTTTTTCTATCACAGTCCTCTAATTCGAGTGGGTAGTATTTACTATGTGCGCTGTTTCTAAGAGCACACTTCTCTCCACGAGTCCTGGTTATTATTATTATTATTATTATTATTATTATTATTATTATTATTATTATTATTATTATTATATTATTATTATTACTATTTTTTTTTTTTTTTTTTTTTTTGCTCTATCACAGTCCTCTAATTCGATTGGGTGGTATTTATAGTGTGGGGTTCCGGGTTGCATCCTGCCTCCTTAGGAGTCCATCACTTTTCTTACTATGTGCGCCGTTCCTAGGATCACACTCTTCTGCTTGAGTCCTGGAGCTACTTCAGCCTCTAGTTTTTCCAGATTCCAGTAATTAATTATTTCTCATATAAGGTATTGGAACCAGGCAATACAGTGATGCTCTCTACTCGAAAAGAAATCATGTCACCGTCAATTGCAAGTGGATTATCCTTTAAAAGCACTAAAAATTAAATGAAACGTTGATCATTATTTTGCAAATTGAGTTCTTAAAGAAACCTTACTTATGGTCACGATAAATATTTTTTTATTTTATATCGAGTTATCAGTTATTAGGTATCAGTTACATTTATTTAATCTTGGAGCAGCCTGTCAGGTCACTCATGAAAAGTTACCGATGTGCTTATTAAGGGTATGATTTGAGAAATAACAATTATCATCGTGCAGTGCACAAAAAAAAAAAAAAAAAAAAAAAAATCTGGTTCTCCTTCATTTCAATATATTGTGTCAATAACTTACTAAATCTTAAGACTAAATACAATTCTTTTGATTAAAACGTTTGCTAAATCAAAGCTCTAATTTAAAACAGAGAGGTTTTTCAGTATTTCAAAACACGAAGGTTTAATAATTATACATGTGTTGGACTTTCAAAAAGAAATAGCAGTGTATTCCTCCTGTTATTACATGCCCTTGCTGTAACACTAATTGATATTTACGAGGAAAAACTTGATTCATCTACGTCTCCAAGAACTAATTTGTCGTTTTGGCAAAGATAATAAGGTTGTATGGATTAGAAAATAATGTCACTTGAAAGTAATTATCTCAAGAATGTGCAAAAAATTTCATTTGCAAATCACACAAAAAATGGTTTGAAACTGGCAGTAAACCAGAGATTAATACCTATTTAAAGATGGAGGATATTCAGGCCGCAAAACCTCTTCAAAATGAAAGTGTTTCTAAGCAGACGCAATTTTTTTATACAGGGAATGAAAACTAGGCAATTATTGCGACACTTTAAGCAAACAGTACATAAATGTTATTAGATAATATTGTGAAAAGATTATTATATTACACACAAAATCCATTCATTTTCAATAACTAAGTCTTTGTAAGCCGTGCCTGTTTGCTTTGTTCGGTGTTTGTGATGTCATTTATATGGTGCATGAAAATGTGAAATGTGATTCCTGGGAATGCTGTAACTCACAGATTGGTACCTTGTCCTACAACAAATCTACATTGTAGATGCATGAGATGGAACAATGACAGAAGAAAACAATGGAGCAGAGTATCCAAATATATGGACATTAGTTAATCAATAAAATAACTAAAGTTGATGAAAGTTGACCTGATAACCCATTCGTTCACTTATACTTGCGAGGAAGACCCTTCGTTTCTTCAGTTGATGTAATTAGCTTTACTAGAGAAGGGCCAACAAACTGAGATGAGTGAAATCTGAACAAAGGCATCATATTGACTAGAAATAAGAATCCTACATGTTCTCGAAAGCTATCTGTATAATTTTACTTTTACATGTATTTGAACTGTTACATTACAGTAGACTTGTTTCTTCAAAGAAACCATTTCAAAAATGTATTACAGAGAATTTTTTGAATATTTTCTGTTCAATTTTGAGCTAATGGCCACATCCTGACAATAAATAACAGAGCATATTTAAAAGTTTACTTCTCTTCTAAAAATCGTTAAAATAATTCCCTGGGTGACTTCCGTTCTTGGGGATTGTAACTTTCATTTTCCCTAAAGAAGATAATAGTTTCGCCTCCAGTATGCCTCCTTTTTCATGAATTTCCATTCTTATTTTGCATAAAGATAAAATCAAATATTCAAGGTAATATATTCCTAGTGATAGCTGCACAATCATCATAATTATATGGTTATGGGATATGATAAAAACTTTTGCAATGATGTGGAGTTCATAATTTTATTCAAGAATAAACCTCCCTCTCTTGCGTAATAAAATAAAATTAAAGCCTTTTAGAGTTCTATTCGAGTTACGGAGAACACACCATTAGAGAATTATTTTATTTAAATAATATGATTTCCATAATCATGTTATTGTTAGTGCATTTACCCACAAAAGTCAAACCGAAAGGATCCTGAATTAAATTTTCGTATGCATAAATTTGCAGGATTATTCAGTGATTAGGACTTAACATTATTCGTCTTTAAAGATTGATATGATTATTGGAGACAATGAAAATTATTTACTTGTATTATTGGCTGAAGTATATTCAATATATTTAATTTTTGCTTTTGAAAAAACCCTATTAGGAAGAAACTATGCTGTAAAGGCCAATGTCAGACATAGATTTTGATTAGACCTCTCTCTCTCTCTCTCTCTCTCTCTCTCTCTCTCTCTCTCTCTTAACTAAAGGGAAAAAAATAGAAGTCATTGGAATCAAAGAAATAAAGAAAGACAGTCAATGTAACAAGCATGTAACAAAAACTTTTGCTTTCATACTCATTTGGGCCAAAAGAGAGCAGAGATATTGGCATGTTTAGAAAACAACTGGACCATCAGATCAATATCTGTAGCATATTTGGTTCAGTAGAATTGAAGCTATGAACGATTGTCACATCAGATAATTGAAGTATCGTTCCTCGAAACGTGGAAGTTTTGTGGGAAAAGTCGCTGGTTTTCCTTCTATCAATCTGTCAATCTGCTTCTCAATTATTAATTTAGATTTTTGAAGAAACAGGAATAAAAACAAGCCTTTTTTTTTTTCTTTTGCTTCTCTTTCCTGCGTATCCTTACTTCTTCAGCGACTCGGGAAGTAACACCCACAGGTAATTTATTGAGGATGATATATTTGTTGGACTTTCTTTTACGCTGTAGGAAACAGGGGTGCACAGAAAACTTTTTAAGACCCTTTCATAGTAATCAATTTTCCTTGGTAATGTATTTCTATGTCCATAATACATATGTAATGGATAATTCACTCTTATACAGAAATCTAGAAAAACTTAACGTTTTACGTAACGATTTTTTACACACATATGTATTGCACGTTTTACATTACTTGAAAGGACAAAATAAATAACATCATTGGAAAATTACATAAAAGCCATTAACCGATGCAAACCTTTGCACAATATTTCGTTCTAGTGAAACGATTCCCCAGAAAGAATGATCATCGTAGCTTTTGCAGGAATTTCTCTCCAATTTATCTTCAGAAAGAAATGAAGTTGTATTGCATTCAGGGACTGTTTGGCAAATCCTGCTTTGCTCCTCCCGTTTGGGATTTCCCTGTCTTCTCTTCCTATATTCACCCGTTACATTTATTACGAGTTGTGTATGTGAATTCATCATTTCGTCATATAACATTCAAGTTAATGTTCATCGTTTGACATTACTTTATTCAATTGAATAATCCTCATGAGTAGAGTGTTCTATATGTTACTTACTACGTCCATTTTATTTTTTATGATTTGGCTCCTTTTATCATTGTCTTTTTTCTTTCCTTCTTTTTTAACCAGGTAACAAATTATCATCTGCAAATAATGTTCTACCACACAACCTTCCTGAAAGGAAAAATGATGTTCACATAATCTCTAATAGTAATACCAATTAATCGTAGAGACATGATGCCACAGTTTATGGCTAACTTTTACACAAAACCTGTCAGTCTCCTATCAACATGTTCTCAAGTAAACTTTATTAATAAACACATACAATTCTTTCGCAACACTTCCATCCGTCCCAAATTCCTCCACTTTACCTCGTTATTCATCTTATTCTGGACTCTTGTTATCCCTGTAAAGCAAATGCAGATTTATCTCTACTCTAAGCATATGAAATACTTTTACACGATAAGCACTCGACTGACACACCCTTTTCCTTGCTTAAACTGCGATTCTCGCAACAGTCCTACAGTCTGCTGTATTACTTTTCTATTCAAACGACTACCCTATATCTTCAGCGCCACACTTAGAATGTTAGTGAATCACTCTCCTCTTGCCTCAATAATGTAGCGCTAGAATATGTAATGCCTCTTATCACCCTTCGCTTATTTATAAACCACCACTTTCAAGTTTACTAGGTGCTACCATATTGTCTAACAAACTACTTTCTTTTTTATCTTATTTTCCTAAAGTAAATTTATGAATATTCTTTGCCTGAAAGTATGTCTTAAAAAAATCACATTTCCTTCAGAATACTTTTCTACTGGAGTTGATCCTTATTTATTCCTTCCTAGTATTCCAGATACAGCAACTTGATCCCATCTTCATCCTCCTCCTCCTCCATATTTTGTCCAGCGTTGGCAGCCCCCTTTTCTGCCTTATCTAAGGATCACTTTGAGGCTCCCCCAAAACTTATCTTTTTCTACTTATTATTTTTTATTTATTTATTTTTCTTTTTTTGCACTCCATCACTTACTCTTATAACATCTTCTGTCTAACATAAGCGTACATTTTATCCAACTCTACACCTCGGAACACATTCAGGCCATCAGACAAAAGTGTCATTTCTCTGATTTTTGTCTTATAACTTATCCTTCTTACTCAGTTTCACCCTCAGTCTTTAATTCAACACTTCATGTTCACTTTATGTTGCCCAAAATCTTTTTGCCACTGCGCAGTCATTCTTTTATCTCAGCCAAGACTTTATGCCATTTCCACTTTACATAAAAGGACAATTTATTTTTGTGCTATGCTATTTACTAGATATATATCTTTTCATATGTTATTTTAAATAACTAATGAAGGTCGTCCTTTTTAAAAGACTTGAAATTATTTCTTGTATGTATCAATTAATTTGCTTTCCATACTAGGCATTTCATAAAAAAGGTACATAAATCTCCTATGAACTTTAAAAGAATACTTTCCTCACAGGCATCTCTCTCTCTCTCTCTCTCTCTCTCTCTCTTTCTTATATGGTAAATTCTCACGGTTTACATGACAATTTAATCTGCTGCTTAGGGGCAGGTGTCCTCTCTGTGTCATTTTGACTGCTGATTAACCTCTCTGCGTAGATGAGAACGGAATAGCAAGTAAAAGTCCTTTCCAAGTAAAGTCGAAGTGAAAAAGAGGAAATTGCGGAAGGAAAAGGAACGGATGCGACAGTCAGGATGCCATGAAACGTCTTTGAGAGACAGAGGTTGAGGAGATCAAGAAAACTCCTCCTATCGCCTGCCTACCACGCCCTTAACTGATTGATCTCCCTAAACAAGAATGATTGACAACGTGACAGCAGAAGAGAAGGACTGTGGTTTTCCTTGTGGTGGTTGTACGGTTACTTTCATTTCTCTCTTATAACTTCCTCTTCAAAATTTCTAAGAGAGAGAGAGAGAGAGAGAGAAGAGAGAGAGAGAGAGAGAGAGAGAGAGAGAGAAAATTAAATGGAACAAGTAACTTTAGATTTATATGATCCAGGCCAAATATTCAATGTGCCTTTGCTGACATAAGTAGTGAATTCATACCTAGTAGTCAGTCGACTGTGGTGACTCGTAACTCGGGTGACGAAGGTGTGGCTCTGAGAACTAAAAGGCTAGCATCTTCTTGAATCGCTGTAAGTTATAACACGGACTTTCTTTCCTCTTTTCTACAAAACGACCTATATTCTAAGATAGACCAGCTGTAATCCCTATTGATAAACTATAAGAGCCAACTTCTGCAATTAATTGTATTGCTCTGAAATTGCTTTTATATGAACATTAGCAACGGAGATAATCCTTCTGATGATTTGAGCAACAATCAGCAATGAAGGTCGTCTTCCTGGATCATTCCATTTACTCGAGGGTTAAGTCTTCTTTTTCTTTTGAAAAGAAAGCAAATGAGAAGACATTTCCAAAAGAAGGGGTCTTAGTTAAATAGATACACAAAATCAGAAATTACTCTGTAAATGTGAAATCCAAAGCTCCTTTCCTGGGCAGGGACTGCATTACATCGAATCGAAGAGCTGCTGATACATGTGGACATTAAGTGAACATAATAGTCAGCTCATGTTTCCTTTTCAAATTACGGAAGGAATATAAGTTAATTAATGTGTTCGCCCGAAATGGAAGAAAGTCGAAATTATAATATTTTGTGAATAGAAAATCCAGTGCGGTAATGGGAAAATGAAAACCCTTTCTGTTGCAATGGAGAGAAATACTACCTATTTTAGATCCTCAAAACAGGCAATAAAGCCTAGAGTATTTTTTACTTCTGAATAACCGGAAGCCTTTTATAGCTGATAAAAAAAATACTTGGTACCCACTCCAGATGATAGTCTGTAGCTTAGGAATTTTATACTGAAGAAAATGGATAGCTTATTTGTCCTTTATTTATTAACTGCGACAAGGTTATCCTTTTCTTTAGATCTATTTGTCTATTTGTGTATGTTGTCTGTTCTGTAGTAAAGTTTTAAGGAAAATATTACAAAAGGTGGCTTTTGTGACTAGCAAGGCTCCCCATTAGATTTTTGGAGAGATAAGACTGTAACTTTTTATCTTTAAGTTCAATGGTCTTTGGTGATAATGTGGGATGTAGGTACGAGCGAATGGTCAGATCTGGCTATGATTGATGTATTAGTTCGAACTCTTACAAGATAATAGGCATATGGGGGCCGCAATGTAGTTCCTCTCTCTTGACAGGTATTAAGGGGAAGTACCAACAAGGCATTTGTGTTTCTTTATGAATGTAATGTAGCAAATATACAAAAGAGAAATAAGAAATTCATATGGATATACATATGGTTGAATGCGCAGTATTCTGATCTGTACATTGATAACAAGCATGGCACGACAGCGATAATGAGCCTAAAATAAATATAAGAAATGTGATCTCAAGAATTTATGTTTCCTGCTTTCTTTGTACAATTTGTCACATGGTTCAGGTACGCGAGACAAAAGGATTTTCCTCAGGTAGTTAGCGCGATATAGCAGGCTCCTCCCTGGTACATTGGTCTCTGTCATGTAGGCTGGTTTCAGATGGTCTACGGAAGCACAGGTCATTCTCCCGTCCACTGACATCTGGTATGCCTTTGGCCACTGCTGTAGAACTTTGTGACGGCCAGTGTGTGTGTGTGCGTGTGTGTGTGTGTGTGTGTGTGTGTGGGGGGGGGGGGGGGTAGGGGGGGGGGGGGGGGGGGGGGACGGGGAATTTGTGTCCGTCGACCCAAAATAACACTTATTTTGCTTTTTGTCGGTCTTCGGGGATGAACACTTTTGTTCATTAGTCTTTGGAATGTTGCTCCTGAGTTACGGAGGCCGAAGCAGCTGTTGTTGATCATGTATATGCCAACAGGTGTTATTATGGTTGTTTTACTATGTCATCTTTTGCTACAGGCACTTGAAAGTATAATTTTAGTAGATCTATTTTGGTGAATATTCTTGCTCTGTTCATGTTGTTTGTTATACCCGTTATGTTAGGTAATGGGTGTCTGTCTGGCTTTATAGATACATTCAGCCCTCTGTAGTAGCTGCAGCATCACTGTGTTCCATCTGGTTTTGGGGCCATTTGTCAAATGGGGTTGTCCATGTATTAGTTTGAACTCTTACAATATAATAGACCTATACGGACCGTAATGTAGTCTCTCTCTCTCTCTCTCTCTCTCTCTCTCTCTCTCTCTCTCTCTCTCTCTCTCTCTCTCTCTCTCTCTCTTTCTCTCGACAGACAAACAGACAGACAGACAGACAGAGGGAGTAACAACAAATCATTTGTGTTTCTTTACGAAAGTAAAGTAGCAAATACACATAAGAGAAATAAGCGACTCAAATGCACGGCATCCTGATCAGTACATTGATAACAATCATGACATAAATGCGAAGAATATTATCATGATTGAGACCATCAATAAGAGTCTGACCTAGATTATGCTCAGATGCTGCACCCTTGATCTTTCCTGAAAATATGCTTGAATAAGACCTTCTCTTATACTTGTCTATGGGTGTAATGTTTTTAAAGAAGCAGACAGGGTTTTTAGATTGTTACACAGTTAAATTATACGATGTCTTGTTGGAGTATAATTTGAGAACATATTTAGGGCCACTTCTACTAACAAGGGACTTGTTTTTTGTTTAAATAAACATTTACCTTGCTTTGCTACGAAAAAAAATT
>NC_087220.1:17949043-17951543 GCF_015104395.2 Macrobrachium nipponense | reverse complement strand
TGACTGTGTTTACGAATGTCTTTGGTTTTTAGTTTGTTTATTGTTTTGGATAGTTCTGCCAGTTCTATTTCATCTCTCTTGGATTTTACCATCATTTCCAAACGTTTCTTTATCAAGTTTATGGTGTTTTCTGATAGATATCCTTGGTTTTGTTTAGGAACTTTTCCACCTATCTCTTATGTTCATCCTAATAAAAATTTTGTTAAGTTACTATTAATTTCTTCTTTCTTGCTACCATTTCATCATGCAGCCGGGACCACCTATTTTGTATTGCTAAACTTAACTCATTTGATATTTCTCTTATTACAGGAGGGTTTCTTTTCTTTCCAAAATTAAAATTATTATTCTCTTTCCTTCCTTAGATATAGACCAATTTTACTTCTCACCTTTCTATGGTCGCTTGGCTTTGACTTATTTAACACTGTTACACCTTTAAAACAAATTTACTTTTTCACTAAGAATAAAATCTATTTGGCTTTTCGTTTCTCCATATGGGCTTCTCCATGTCCATATTCTATGTTCCTTTATTTATATATATATATATATATATATATATATATATATATATATATATATATATATATATATATATATATATATATGTATATATGTTATATATATATATATATATATATATATATGTATATATATATATATATATATATATATATATACTATATATATATATATATCTATCTATATAGATATATATATATATATATATATATATATATATATTATATATATATATATATATATATATATATAGATAGAGAGAGAGAGAGAGAGAGAGAGACGAGAGAGAGAGATAGAGACAGAAGGAGAGAAGAAGAGAGAGAGAGAGAGAGAGAGAGAGAGAGAGAGAGAAAGATAGTATATATATATAAATATATATATATATATATATAATATATATATATATATATAGATATATATATATATATATATATATATACATATATAGATAGATAGATAATATATATATATATATATAGATATATATCTATCCATCTATCTATTTGATATATATATCTATATATTATATATATATATAGATATATATATATATAGATATATATATATATATATATATAATATATATAGATAAGATAGATAGTATATATCTATATATATATATATAATATATATATATATATATATATACTATATCTATCTATCGATATATATATATATACATATATATATATATATATATATATATTATATATATATATATATATATATATATATATATATATATAGATATATATATATACTATCTATCTATATATATATATATATATATATATATATATATATATATATATATATATATATATATATATATATTTTATATATTTATATTTTATATATATATCTATTATATATATCTATATATATATCTTTATATATATATATATATATATGTATATATATATATATCAATATATCTATATATATATATATATATATATTATATATATATATATATATATTATATATACATATATATATTGTGACGAAGTACCAAGTATCTGGTTTACTACACTTACCATTCATTAACTGATACCTCACAAAAGCCAGACACCTGAACCCTTATCACAGGTATTAACCCTCTCCGGTCCGGACGGGTCGAACCTCTTGTTTACGTTCCGGTCTTGGTACCTTACCCATCGGTGAACAGTTGAAGAGATAGACGCATTGAAAGTTCCCACAAAATGCTTTCTAATATTACCCCTGTATTTTTTATCATGACTAAAGTGGTACCATTGGAAAGCTGAACGTTTATTCTAGCGTATATTAAAACTTCTTAAAAATAAGATAACAATTACCACCGTTTTAGATGTGATAAAATAGGACCAAAAATAATTTTTAGCGTTTCTTATTCTCTTCCTCTGATTTCAAAGGTCGAAAAATATATTTTCTGGTTAATCAAATGTAATAAATTTTACGTAAGTAGATAGAATATTTATGACTTACAGTGATGGTAAATATTTCAGTCAACCTTAATTGTTATTTATGAATGTCAAGGCAATAAACAGAAGCATCCACCAAGCATTTCATGGATGGTTAGTTTATAGCCGACGCTGGCAGCATGATGGCTAGGTAAGTTCCTCATCGTCTTAGCTCCTCCTCCTGTCTTTGACATTCAGCGTCGGCCTGGTTGTTATAAAGAACAACTAAGGTCATAGTTAGATCCCGCCACGTGGTGGATTTCTGCTTTATTGTTGTGCTGTCTTATCAGTTCTTGTAATGCTAGTTTCTTGTCGTTCTTATCTGACTTTTTCACATTTTCAAACTTCTACATTCACTCTTTTGTTAAAAATTCTGAATAATGAAAAATAATCCTCTCCATGCCTTTCACCTTCATGGCATAGAAGCCTCAGTGGCATTTCTCCCTCGGCGGTTTGTCACAGAATTTATGGTGATTTCAACCTCCATAGCTGTATATTATAGACCTACAAATGAAAATGTAATTATAGCATGAGCTTTCGTATGT
>NC_087220.1:17926543-17939043 GCF_015104395.2 Macrobrachium nipponense | reverse complement strand
TACTTGAAAACAAAGTAAAGATTAATTAATTCTTGAATCAAATTAAGTAAAATTAAATAAAAATGAATTTATCATAAAATTCAAGAAATTATTTCAATCAAAATTCAAAAGTGTTAGGCAATAATTGAAAATTTGAAATTAATTCATAAGTGCTAAGGAAACAATAAACTTGAAAAGAATTCTAAGTTAATGTAAATTAATTCACATGTGTTAAATTTAATTAAATGTTCAACGACTAATTAATGAAAATAACTAAGTCAATTAAATTGTGAATGTAAATGAAAATACAGAAAAATGCGGACAATATCAAAATAAAAAGGCACACTTCAACAAGCAAATGAACAAATGCACAAAAAATGAATCAAACAAAAAACACAAAAATTTGTAATGTGTAAAAGTGTAAAACTTTTCACTCAAAACATTGTAACCATCAGTTTTTACCAAACCTTCGTAACCATCTGTTATTAGTTATTAGTTTTAACCACTGTTCCTATCCGTTATTAGTTGTTATCTAACCAGTGTTCCTATCAGTTATTAGTTGCAACTAATAAAAATATAACACACTTTACCTTTTTGGTATACCAACTTATTTCTTTGCTGCAGTCTTGTTTTACACTTTCACAAAAACCAGGCACCGTAACAACAACAATGTTTGTTCAGATTCCACAAAAAACACTAAATAACACTAAATAAACTCTAAGAAATATCAAATCTTAAATTTACAAATTACGAGTGACCATTCAAATGAGTATGCAATCGTTATGTTACTTCAAAAATCAAAAGTGCTATGCGATGGAGAGAGAGAGAGAGAGAGAGAGAGAGAGAGAGAGAGAGAGAGAGAGAGAGAGAGAGAGAGAGAGAGATCTGAACGCCTCGAGTATCAAAGATGTAATGAAATTCTCTTCCTTAGGGAAGCTGGACAGTGGAGATGACACACAGGATGGTAGATATTATTTTCATCTTCTTGAAGTAGAACAGCTCCAACACCACAGTCCGACGCATCAACTTGTATCACAAATTTCTTGTCGAAGTCTGGAGATTGAAGTACTGGTCTTGAAGTTAAAATGGCTTTTTTCTTCTCAAAGGATTCTTGACACTCTGGAGTCAAAACAAACTTAGCTTTGGGACTAGTTAAGTATGTCAAGGCTGAGAAATTTGGGCAGAAACGACGATAGAATCCAGCCATGCTTAAAAATCTCTGTAGCTGTTTCCTGGTAGTAGGTGGGGTAGCCTTACGGATACCTTCTACATTAGCATTTACTGGAGCAAGAAGGCCTTTCCCAACTTCAAACCCAAGATACTGTACAGTTGCCTTTCCAAACTCACTCTTTTCTAAGTTGACTGTTAATCCTGCTTCTTGTAGTTTCTTGAAAACTTTCCTCAGAATCTTCAGATGTTCTTCCCACATTGTAGAGTAAATCACAATGTCATCCAAGTATACACCTACTCCTTCTATTGATCCTAGCAGTTGATCCATCACTCGTTGAAATGTTGCGGGTGTATTCATCAGTCCAAACGGTAGAACAGTATACTGATACAGTCTAAATGGAGTAATAAAAGCTGACAGCAACTTCGCATTCTCATCTAAGGGAATTTGATAATATCCTTTCAACAAGTTTATCTTGGAAACAAACTTGGCTTGCCCAATATTATCAAGTAACTGATCTATAAGAGGCAAAGGATAATTATCAGCCACACTGATAGAATGCAGTTTCCTATAATCAGTACACATCCTAAATGAACCATCTGGTTTCTTCACTAACACACATGGAGAACTGAAGTGACTTGAACTGGGGTCTGCTAATCCATGTTGCTGCAAATACTCAACTTCCTTCTTCAAAACATCACGATGAAAGATCTTCCATCTTCTTGAATCTTGATTTCATGCTTGGTCAGATCAGTACGTCTAGGCACATCTGAAAAAATTTCTGGAAAGTTTCTAATTACTTCACTTAAGTCTTGACCTTGTTCAACACTCAGATGTTTCAGTTTATCCTCCAAATTTTCCAAAATTTAAGAATTATTCATCTTGCTTGCAGCTCCCAATTCGTAGCCGTCATCGTCTTCTGTAGATAAAGTTGTTTTGGTTACTGACACAATTTAACTTTTAGTTTTTGAGAAATAAGGTTTCAAGAGGTTCACATGTATCTTCTTTTGTCTTCTTCTTCTTTCTGGTGTTTCAATCACATAAGTTCTATCAATTAACTTCTGAATAATCTTGTAAGGACCCTGAAATTTATTAGTGAGGGGAAATCTCTTGACACTAACACTTGTTGACTAACACTAAAACTTCTTAGCTTAGTCTTAGCATCAAATCTCCTTTTCATTTTCTCTTGACTCACTTTCAAGTTTTCTAAAGAGAATTTTTTAATTTCTTTCAACCTTTTCCTTAAGTTCTTCACATACTCTCCTTGGCTTTCCTCTTGATTTTCTTCCCAATTTTCTGCAAAAATCTTCAACGGTCCTCTCACTTCTCTTCCGAAAATCATTTCATTAGGTGAACATCCCATACTTTCTTGATAAGCATTCCTAACTTAAAACAACATTAATGGTAAACCAACATCCCATTCTCTTCCTGACTCAGAACAATACTTTGTCAGCATACTTTTCTAGTGGAACCTTTTGAAGGCACCTTGAGTTTCCAGCAACTATCTTGGCAGATATGTTTCTAACAGGGATTGCTTCTGGATATCTTGTCACAGGACACATTAATGTTAACAAATACTCATTTCCCTTCTTTGTCTTCGGCAGCGGTCCAACCATATCTATAATCACTTTGTTTAAGGGTTCTCCTCTAACTTCTATAGGTTGTAGGGGGGCTTTCTTGATGGTTTCATTCGGTTTTCCAGCTATCTGGCAGGTATGACACTCACGACAAAACCTGCTAACATCTTTGTGAAGTCCAGGCCAGAAAAAATATTTCATGATCTTCTCCACAGTCTTCCTGATTCCCATATGTCCAGACTCATGAGCTACTGCAACCACTTGCTTCCTCAACGGATATGGAATAAAAATTTGATGATATTCGCCCCATACAGCATCTCCTGGTATATCTGTAGGTCTATACTTCCTCATCAGCAAACCTTCCTTCAGATAGTAACAGGTAGGAGTTTGTTGCATCTCTTCTCAATCAACAACTCTGAAGAACAAATCAGTTAACGATGCATCCTTCTTTTGCAAATCCATTAGCTTCTCTCTTGTCACTTGACCAACTTCAAGGGTTGAATTCTCAATATCTGCTAACTCAGCTACTGTAGTTTCACTACTGTCTTCAGTAACACTTTGACTACTCGGAGTCTCTTCAGGAACATCAGATTCTTCTTCTTCATTGTCGTTGTCTTCTTCATCTTCTTGGGAAATCTCTTCATGGTCAGCACTATGGGAAACTTCACTTCCCTGGAATAATTCTTCTAAGCTCGGAGATCCTTCACTTGATCCTTCTTGGGTGTGTAAATCCTCAGTTTCTTCACTTGCAGTTGTAGTTCTCTTCATACTTCTGGTAGTTACACAACTAGGAAACAGGTGGGTGATATTCTTCTCCAATTCTACTGTAGGACTAATCCTCAATGGTTTGTCTGTCATTACAGAACAAGGATTAAATGGCACACCACCAACTTCATTCCCCAACAGAACATGTACACCTTCCACAGCCAGTGAGTCCTTTACAGCAAAATCAACATTCCCTGTCACCAATTCACATGACAGGTGTAAGCAGCATATAGGAGTTACTTCCTCTCCTCCTATGCCCTTCAAAATAACTGAATCTCCTGTGAGACTCTTCTCCAACTGAGGGTGAGAACCACGTACTACCACACTATAGTTACTCCCTGTATCACGTAATATCTTGACTGGTACCTGCATACTTCCTTCTTGAGTTGACAGCATACCCTCATAGATATATGGCTTAAAAGCCTCCACACACACGCTAAACCACTCACTGCTTGAGGTAACATTTCCACTGGTTGCTAAACATTCAGCTTGTTTCGTTTCATTCTTCTCTGGAGTGTGATTCTTTCCCACACTGCTCTTCGTAGTTTGTTTCACCTGGTCACCTTTTACTACTTGACCAACTGGCTTTGACTGCTGTTGATTCCGGTAACACTCTTGACTGTAGTGTCCTACTCTTCCACACTTGAAACAGACAACATTAGGTTTCTGTAACTGTCTTGAAAAACTGGATGAGGATTTCACATTAGTTTGTGTACGCTTGGTAGTGTCACTTGTAGGTTTCCCATTAAATTTGTTCCTGTTATTTGAATAAGACTTAAAACCTGGGCGTTGTTGACTCAGGTACTTGACATTGTAATTACGTTTACTACTGATTATATTGTAATCTTCACTCAGTGTAGCAGCTTTGTCAAGTTTCTTCACCTCTCTCTCTCTCTCAATTAGGCTCTTATATGTTCAGGAATTCCTTTAAGATACTGTTCAAGGACAAGCAATTCTTCTAACTCATGAAAAGTTTTAACTTTAGCAGCTTCTACCCAATGTTTGAAACACCTTCTCACTTTGTAAGCATAATCTAAGAATGTTCCCTTCTCATCTTTTCTTAAATTTCTGAATCTTTCATTGTAGTACTCTGGGGTCATCTGGTAAACTTAAAGCACACTGTGTTTAAGTACCTTGTAGTCTTTACATTGATCAGCCGTTAAGGCTAGATAAGCACTTCTCCCTTTACCAATCAATACACTTTGTAGCAAAACTGACCATTTATCTTCTGGCCATCCCATACTTGAACCAACTTTCTCAAAGTGAACAAAAAACTCATCTGGAGCTTCTTCAGTAAACTTAGGAATTAACTTCTGTACTCTTACTACATCAAATACAGGGTCTTGATTACCTTGGTTTGGGTTAGACGGTGTCACAGGTAATATGGATCTAGCTCTTATCAATTCCATTTCCCTTTCATGTCTTGCGATTTCTCTTTCCTCTTTTATCCATTCTCTTTCCTCTTCTGCTGCTTTTTCTTCTTCTCTTTCTCTTATTTCTTGTTTTTCCCTGTCTATTCTTTCTCTTTCAGCTTGTATTCTCTCTCTTTCAGCATGCATTTTTAGCTTAATCAAATTCTCTTCTGCTTCAATGCGTCTAAGCTCTAACTCTGCATAACTTTTCTCTGTCTTTTCTGCTTGCTTTTTCATGAGATCAGTAAGTGCTATGTTCAATAACTCTTGAGGCAATTCTAACTCATCTTCATCAATTATTCTACCAGAGTTTATCAATGATTCCATAGCATTTCATCTTATTTGTGCCTTTACCATACTAGTAGACACATAACCACCACATGCCACTTCTAAAGCGCTCCACTGTTCCTCGGTTAGAGTGGTTTCAGATAAAACTTGGATGGAAGGGGCTGCTAAAAATTCCTGAACCTTGAACTGAGCCATTTTCCTCTAAGTTATCAACTTACAATTCAGTACAATAAATGCAAAACAAAATTATATGGTCACTCTCCTAACATAATATATCCCTAACACCACCAGTATATACTAGAGTGATAATGAAATCTGCTTTCCCTGGTCTCTGGGCACCATTAATACATGTTACGAAGTGCCAAGTATCTGGTTACTACACTTACCATTCATTAACTGATACCTCACAAAAGCCAAACACCTGAACCCTTATCACAGGTATTAAACGACTGAATACTCTAAAGGCAACAGTGATCCCTTAACAACTTACCAGTATTGCAGAAAATCAGACAAAGTTCATCAAAACAGGTGTGAGGTAATCTTGTAAGGAATTAAATTAATCAAAGGGCATCACTCCATCAACAACTTTAAAAGTCTAAGTAGTTCCCTGATTTCAGAAGTCTAAGTACTTCCCTGGTTCTAAGTCACTTCAAGTAAATTGAAGGAAAACAGATTAATCACCACTCTATGGTTCTACCTAACATAATCATAATCATATGCAAATACACTAGTTATAAATGAAAACACTTATAAAATTTTTAAACACAAAAACTGATTATTGAACTCAAAATTTATAAGTGAAATTTACAATATCAGGGAAAATTACTGTTACTTGAAAACAAAGTAAAGGTTAATTAATTCTTGAATCAAATTAAGTAAAATTAAATAAAAATGAATTTATCATAAAATTCAAGAAAATTAATTCAATCAAAATTCAAAAGTGTTAGGCAATAATTGAAAATTTGAAATTAATTCATAAGTGCTAAAAAACAATAAACTTGAAAAGAATTCTAAGTAAATGTAAATTAATTCACATGTGTTAAATTTAATTAAATGTGCAACGACTAATTAATGAAAATAACTAAGTCAATTAAATTGTGAATATAAATGAAAATATAGAAAAATGCGGACAATATCAAAATAAGAAGGCACACTTCAACAAGAAAATTAACAAATGCACAAAAAAATTAAACAAACACAAAACACAAAAATTTGCAATGTGTAAAAGTGTAAATCTTTTCACTCAAAACATTGTAACCATCAGTTTTTTCCAAACCTTCGTAACCATCTGTTATCAGTTATTAGTTAACCACTGTTCCTATCCGTTATTAGTTGTTATGTAACCACTGTTTCTATCAGTTATTAGTTGCAACTAATAAAAATATAACACACTTTACCTTTTTGGTATACCAACTTCTTTCTTTGCTGCAGTCTTGTTTTACACTTTCACAAAAACCAGGCACCGTTACAACAACAATGTTTGTTCAGATTCCACATAAAACACTAAATAACACTAAATAAACTCTAAGAAATATCAGATCTGAAATTTACAAATTATGAGTGACCATTCAAATGAGTATGCAATCGTTACGTTACTTTAAAAATCAAAAGTGCTATGTGATGGAGAGAGAGAGAGAGAGAGAGAGAGAGAGAGAGAGAGAGAGAGAGAGAGAGATCTGAACGCCTCGAGTATCAAAGATGTAATGAAATTCTCTTCCTTAGGGAAGCTGGACAGTGGAGATGACACAAAACGTTTTTGGCACAATTTTTTCTAGAAGCTTCGAAATCTTACACAACTTTGCATACAAAATGTGCAATCTGCATGTAGCTTTGACAAAGACATACACGTACAAGACCAGTATACAATAATGTTTGTACCCGATCGAGACAAAGTCGAGCGATAATCAAGACTGACATGGTTTGATAACAACGTGAAGACTGGAGCTCGCTTATCAAACGTGTTGACAGATTAGGAAAGCAAACTGAGATCTTAGGGTTCCTCTAATCTCACAATGCTGACATAATAGGGAAACAATCGTAGTTTCGAATGGACAAAGGAAATCTCTCTCTCTTTCTACATTCTATGTTATATATATTCTTTTACAATATGTAATGCAAAATCTGAACACACATTTTAAAACATCCTATCTCTAAGCTATCTAGGAATCTGAAAACAAAAAAATGTTTGCACAATTCTACCATAACATTTTAAAGAAACAGTTCACAGAGGAGATACATGCATTTTCAAAGTAGGGAATATATAATATATATATATATATATATAGTATATATAGATATATATATATATATATATATATATATATATATATATATATATATATATATATATAAAGTGCTCATGATTTTTTAGATTGTTTCTTTCAGCATATTCTTCAAGCATGTCTCCTCTGCCAGTTCTTGTGCCTACTCTGAATTTACCTACAGCTGATTCTCCTCTCATATTTTGACTTATTTTAGCAAGGAAATCACTAAAAAGGAATGTGACTTTAGTCTTGTATTTTTTCAAAGATAATTCCAGATCTTCATAAAAAATTTATATTTCTTCCTTTGTATGGGATGTTGTTGGTGCATGCGTTTGAATGATCTTCAGTTTATACTTCTTATTTAGTTTGATAATCAATCCTGCAATTCAATCACAAATACTATAAAATTCTTCGATGTTATCTTTGTTCCTTTTATGCCCTCTGAAGCAAAATATATGACCCTACATAAGATTATTATATCCCAATTTATATCTTTGAGCTCTTCTAGTAACACAGCCAGATCTATTTCCCTAGACAAAGTCCTGACATTGTACGTTGCAAGGCTCAGTTACCGAAGGTGACCTGTTCTAGTCCAGAGATTTTGAGCACCCTTTGCAGTGGGACATATCTCCCCGCCACCTTGGGCAGTTGTTCAATTGCCGATGGAGACTGGGGGGCCGATACGTGGTTGTTGTATTTTTGTCTGAGATTTGGCCAGTTTTTTATCAACACGCTTGCGGCCACTGTGGATTGGTGATGGCGTGATACTTTGGTCTGATCGCTCACAGCAAACCAGCCTAGTATGGGTGTCCCTGACTAATACAGCTTTGCTGATCATGACGATGCATAAACCTTTTCGCCAAGTTAAGGTATCCCTACTCAGAAAGGGAGGGCTCAGTCTGTCCTTCACTCTGAAAAAGAAGTGCATAATTAGAGGTATAATCATGTAGGAAAGGGAACTTGGTGTACATATATAACTTTCAAGCAGAATAATTGGTAGCAGGTGGTTTCATTTTCAAGTTTAAGAGTTTGCAGGCCTCCCTTTTTCATACAAGGGATTAATCTCTCTTTACATCAAATACTGCGCAAAAATGAAATTACTACAATATCATTATTACGTTCCTTTTCCTAGTATCCCGATTTGAAAGTAATGTTTCTGGAGATTTTTTTAATGTACTTACTCTTAATTTTCTTAACACTAGTGGCAGCCGGCCCCCTCCACCCCCCCCCCCCTGCCCCCCAAACCTTTTCAGTTATCGTTTCCCCCGAAAAAAACTGTTTTTTTTTTTTTTTTTTAGTAAAGCCAGTTCCCTCAGATTTTCCAAAAAGAGAAAACATACGCACGGGACTTACCTGTGGAAAAAAAAAAAAAAAAAAAAAATTATATATATATATATATATATATATATATATATATATATATATATTATATAGTATATATATATTTATATATATATATATGTATATATATTCTACATATATATATTATATATAGTATATTATATATATATATATACATATATATATTATATATATATATATATATACTATATATATATATATATTATATATATATATATAGTATATATATATATATATATATATATATATATATATATATATATATATATATATATATATATATATATATATACTATATATATTATATATAGTATATATATATATATGTATATATATATATATATATATATATATATATATATATATATATATATAATATATATATATATATATATATATATATAATCACAGGTAAGTCCCGTGTGTATGTTTCTCTTTTTGGAAATCTGATGGAATCTGGGGCTTTAATTAAAAAAAAAAACTATTGTTTCTTGGGGGGAAACGATAACTGAAAAGGGGGGTGGGGGGCCTGCCACTAGTGTTCAGAAAATTAAGAGTAAGAACCTTAAAAGAATCTCCAGAAATTACTTTCAAATCGGGATTCTAAGGAAACGTAATGATGATGGTGTAGTAATTTCATTTTTGCGCAGCATTGGATGTATTTAATGAACTAATCTTTACTTTGATGTAAAGAGAGATTAATCCTTTGTATGATGAATATATGTTTTGATCAAGTTCGTTTTGTCCGTTAATATTTCGTTGACTACGCCATGACAACTGACAAACTTCTCTTTCTTATTGTGCAGACTTTTTTTTTATTAAATAAATGTTTAAACTTTAAGATTACAACAACGGAAACTTTCTTCTGAGCTTCTGGAGGAAAACGACATTCAGCGGGTGTGAAATTCATAAGGCTTTGTCACAGCAAAGTTATTCTGTATCTTATGAGGAACGTTGTCACAATAGGAAGTCATAGCAAGACATTTCTTTTAACTTCTTCACTTACCATCATATCAGTAAGCTTTTTTTACCATTTACTATCTCATTAAAAACTATTTTCATCCATGCATACATAGACATACATACACACACAAAAACAAAAACAAACCCACACACACACACAGATATATATATATATATATATATATAAGATATATATATATATATATATATAGATATATATATATATATATATATATATATCATGAAATATATATATATATATAATATATATATAAATATATATATATATATATATATATAATATATATATATATATATATAGATATATATATATATATGTATGTATGTATGACTCGTAAAAATGCTCTGTTACAACAGAATTCCATCTAATAAAAGGAGCCCATCAAAATGCTAAAATATAGAAAGAAAGTACTATATTTCAGAGACTGCTGTCTCTTTCTTTAGGTAGGTAATGAAAGAGAAAAGTTACAGAAAAGGCAGTATTTATACCATAGATCCATCCACAGTTAAGCCATTTTAGGTCACTCCTACTGATAATTCCTCTTTAATCCTCGTATGTGTTGTTTGAAGGAAGATTTTATCTAAGACATCTGAATCCCAGGTGCCCTTTGAGATGTTTATTAACTGTCTTTGCTTAATCAAGGTCGATTCTATCATCTAACTCTTCCATCGAAAGTTCCTGCTATAAATTATACATGACAAATTCCAGTTTATTCTGTAGTTATGGTTATTCATATGGTTGAAAATAGCTGGGTTCTGTTGTCCATACCTAACTGACCGTTTATTTTGTATCAAGATTGGTCACAGTATATTTATAGGCCAATTGGGATTTTTTGTAATAACGCATCCCTGTTGAATGGGGATTGTCCTGAATTTGATAGGCGTTAATCAGGGATTTAGCTAAGTTGGTATTTTTGGGTGGGTAAAGGCAAAGGAGTAGATTTTCGAAGAGCCTGAGTTACTGTCCAGGTGTGGAATTATTATTTCATTTTTGATTGTCTCTTTGGTCTTGTCTTGAAGGGGTCGGTAGAAAATTACTTTTGGTTTAAGAATCACTTTCTCAATTATATGGTCAGGATACCTTGAAGACGAAAGTTGCGTACAAATTAGTTAAAATTCCTTTTCCAGGAAATCTGGGTAACAAATTCGTAAGGCTCTTAAGAATAGGTTGCTGGCTACGCCTTTCTTGATAGGAATGTTATGATACCTAAAGTAGTGAATGTATGAAAGTGCCAACACTGGTTTTCCCTATATGGTAAATTTGTAATCTGTCCTGTGTCTAATTATTAAAACATCAACAAAAGGAATTTTGTGGTCTGTTTCCTTTTAAACTTTAAATTTGACGCTGGGCACTTTCTCGGGATTTATGTACGCCTTCCCTGGATCCTCAATTTCACTAATTGTTTAACTGTTAGATCTCCAAATGAATCGTCTTCGAATCCTATCGGAATATATTCCGTCTTGCACCCGCTTTGATGGACATACAAATGCACACACACACAAGTGTTCTCCCAAGCTCTGTTTACCTACATGCGAACAGACAGAATGTTCTATATGACGCCATTATCACGTGACATCAGTGACCGCCATATAGGTCGATTTGCGTGCCTAAGTGCTCGCATCCTCGATTCGATCTGTTTCCCAACCATCAGCTAGCCGAGAATACTCGCTGACATTTGGCTTTAGGAGCTTTTTCCCAAACACAGCCACGGGTGTTTTGCCGACTATTCCTGGAGAGTCCGTTGCTCTCAGGAAAATAAGCACATTCTTTACCTCTTTTGTAGGCCAGCTAATGCAGATCGGCCACCACCATATTGTGTCTCCTGACGCACTAGTTCATAGTTCCACATGATTTATCCTGCCAAGTGAGTCACAGCAACTCTATATTTAACAATCAACAGCATCAACAAAATGGTAGCAGCTGTAAATAAATCCTTGGCAACACATATCCACACTATACATGGTCCAGGAATAGTTCAACGTAGATCGCACCTCCTCACACATTGTTGCCGGCGACGTTATAGTCTTCAATATGGCCCACAACTGAACAGGCCTACGCTAATTATGCGCGTATTGCATAAAAATTCTCCTGCACATATCGACAACATGCATGTAATGTTCCAAGAAGAAAAATGCGTCCTCTTCATCTTCCTCTAGTGCATGAATTGTAACGAGCCCCTGTTTTGCTGTAACTTGAATATTCCGCTATTCCCATTCAAGTGCTTCCTGCACCTGTCTCGGAGAAGTATTGTAGATTTATCTGCTTAGCCACAGAAGCCATCTTGAGACGACTATACCTAAGCCATCGAAGGTCGGTGATCCCCTGTAGTAGCAGCGAGTTGATGACCTCGTTGCCAATATTGAATACCAATCATCTGGCGCTGTATGTTGTATGTGTTTAGAATTCTTTTAAAGTCATCGTGCGTCAGTGTTTCGTCACAAGCAAAGTTTAATTTGCACCCTACAGATCAATGATTTTATGAGTAAAAAAAATCCTATTTTCACATATGTATCCGTCATGAACTAACACATACTCCCTCAAAGTCAGTTACTGGAGAATGAAATTCCTCGCACAAAATATACATGGTCTCTGTCTACTGACCCTATAAAAGTACTAGAAAACGACTTTATATCACTAACTGGTATCTCCTTATCTGACAAAAATGCCTTAATACCTACACAACTGATCTCCATTAAATCT